>NW_025544785.1:429953-432691 GCF_000003525.1 Blastomyces dermatitidis ER-3
TTATTTTTCTTTTATTATCTGTATTCTGATAACTTCAGATATTAAGAAATTTCTTCAGAGCTATAATTAGTTTATAATAAATATTTCTGAATAAAGTTACAGTAATTATAGTAGAGAGATAACTCTTCAGTAATCTGTAATACAATCTGTTAATAATTATTTCATAGTTTATCTCAGTATTTATGTTAAGTTTTTCATAAAGTTTATGACCTGAAATCAAATATAAAGAATGAAGCGATTATTTATTATAATTAAAAGAGAGTATTCTGTGTTAAATTGTAAATAATATAGACTTTGTAATTTACAGTGATTTCTTGAAGAGTTTATAAATCTTCAGTAGAAGTAAAAGAAGTAAGAAGAATTATTATAAGAGAAAATAATCTTCTTTCTTAACTTAGTTATAATTTTAGTACTAACTCAGATTGAATATTATTAATGTATAAAAGTAAATAAATAATCTTGATTAATCTCTATCATATTTCTTGAAATATATTAATATTGTGAAAGAGAGTATTATTAAATTATATTATTAAATAATATTATTGAAAAAATATTGATACTTATACATTATAGTGATTTGTGAATTATAATAGTTAACTATATATATATATATTATTTCTGACATTGATTACAACTTGTATAATAATTTTTGAAAACTTAAAATTAATTTTAATTATTAATAGTTGTGAACTTATAACTAACTAATATAAAAAGAAAAAAACTTTTTCTACTTATTATCTTTCTTCTCTTTCTTATTTATTTTATTATTCTTTATAATTCACTTCTTATTTTTATTCTTCTTATTCTTCTTATTATCTGAGATAATAATCATTTTAAAATCTCTCTTTACTATCTTCTTAGAGAAGAGTTTCTACTGCTCTCTCTCAGTTAGATTAATCTATATCTTAAAATTCTGTATTTTCTAGTCTACTGTCTTGAGTTTCATCTCAGTGATAAGTAGATTAATATACTTAGAGAGTAGAGCTGTTTTCTTAATATTCTGAATTATGAAGTGTATTTAAGATTTGAATAAGATCTTAATTCTCTTCTTCTCTATCAGCTTCTGCTAATTAATTAGAGAATAGAAGTATTATTAAAAATTATTATCTTTTAATAAATAAAAAACTTATGAGTTTTAACTTCTTTATCTTTTACTTTAATACTCTCTTAATCTTCTTCTACTACTGCTTATTTATAGTAACACTCTTCTTCTCTCTCTCTCTCTTTATCTTAATCTCAAATTATTCTCAGAACTTCTTCTGATCTTATTACTACTGTATAAGACTCTTCACTATCTTCTTTTTCATTCTCTTATATATAGTGTTATCTGTATTATTTCTATACTTAGTTCAGTCTAAATTTATCAGAAGTATTACTTAAAATTGTTATTATTCTACTTTCTTACAGAGTCTTTTCAAGATATTATAACATGTTTTATAATCTGTCTCTTCTTACTTAAACATCTTCTTCTTCTCTTTCTTTAATCTGTGATAGTACTCACATGCCTTGATAATCTGCAGAACTGCAGGAATATTTGAAGAGAGATAATATAATTAATTTCAGTGAGTATTGAAAAAGAGTAAAGATAGAAGAAACAGTCAGAAATAATATAATAATAACAATAATAATAATAATAATAATAATAATAATAATAATAATAGTGATAATAATAATGATAATGATGATAATAATAGTAATAATGATAATAATAATAATGAAAGAGAAAGTGCATTGAAATATATTACTAACTTATTAAATATAAAGAGACTTAAAGAAAATATTAACAGCTTTCAGAAATGTATAGAAACAGCTACAGTATTATATAGTAATATTATCTTTATTTAATATATACACTGTTGATATTCTTTATATGTAGTTATTATATAATCTATATTAAAGATACATGCAGAAAACAGATCTTTATTACTAGAGTGAATAATTACAGTAATTCTCTGTTTTTATATTATAAAGAAAAGTTATTCTTATTTCTTTCTTCTCTTTTTTCTCTTCTTCAAATCATCACTAATTTAAAGCTGGTGTGAAAACTATTAAAATACTCTCAGAAATTCTCAAATTAAAGAGTATAGATTAATTAAATTTTTAATAAATATAGTAGAAATTAAATTATCTTCTATAATAATTAATTATCTACTCTTTTTTAATAAAATAGCAGTTATATTTTCTCTTCTTCTCAAATAAATATAGCATGAGAAAAGTGAGTATTATATTAGATTATAATGATTAATACAGTGTCAGTATACAGAGCTGTATATGCATAGTATATACTGAATTAAGAAGCTGCATGAGTTGCACACTGATACCAGCATCTCAATGAGAGCTGTGTGCCCCGGTGGCTGAATGATTAATGCGGCCACCCGGTAACACCTTGGCGTGGGAAACCAAGACACGTGGGTTCGAAACCCGCAGAGAATACATTAAATCCGGAACTCAAGCACCTCAGGTTTCTAATAAATACAGAGATGTACAAATTGCTTCAATGAATCACTCTATGTTTCTGAGCTGAGAAGTTATTATTGCATGTATCTAATTGTCACTTCTTTGTATTTTTCTATGTTCTTGTTATCTTAACACAGTCTTAACACCTGTATTTCCTTCTGTATAATCAACACTTAATCTGTATTTAACATCATGCAAGAACTCATTATAAGCTCTGCTTGCATATGAGTATAATGAAAGATATATATAATATATAAGAGCTTGTGTAATGTGAGAAAGCT
>NW_025544785.1:433779-462242 GCF_000003525.1 Blastomyces dermatitidis ER-3
TCTGAGAGAAATAATGTGAAAAATGACTAGATTTAATTCAAGAATAGTGAAATAAGAGTAATTTCTCAGAATAAACTGTGAAAGATGATTACTCTTTCAAAATCAGAATGAAACTGAAACTGAAGATTAAAATCAGTCTCATTCAGTTCATTCAGTGATTGCTTATATAATCAGAATTTGATAATGATTATTAATAACTGTAACATGACAGAACTGAAGCAGTGACTAGTCAGCAGTGTTATATAGAGATAGTTGTTTGAGAAGCTGTATAAGTAAGCTTAACTATCTTGCTTAAATAGTAAGCTCATGAGCTACAGAGTTATTGCCAGAATATTACAGATATGATACTTAGTATACTAAGAAGATTGTATAAGAAATACAGTAACTCTTGTATATATTTCAGTCAGAGAAAAATGAATTACTGACTTCTTTAATAAGAAGTCAGCATCTAGCTATTCTATATAGATAATAAGCAGATACTCTTCTCTCATTTTATAACTGAGAATAGTCAGAGTGATACCTCAGCAGCATCTCACTATTAAGAAAGAGTAATCTGCTAATCTTGTATAAAAGCAGAGTTCTTATATTTATTAATCAGATTCTTCTATAATAGATCTGAATAATATTATAGAGTGATTGAAAATCAGTTTAAATAGTCTGTGAGATGAATGAAATTATTCATAGAAAAGTGATGAGCTGTGCAGAACTGCAGCAGAGTCTTGATACAGTTAGAGATGTAATAATACTCTTCTCTTTAAGAGTGTAGTCTCAATACTTTTAAGATTACTGAATTAGAAATTATCTTTATTATATAGTAATAATTGTCAATCAATTTAACAGTGTGTGTGCTGTATATAATATAAAGAAATAGATGAGTTTCTCTGCTAACTGTATAGATTCTCTCTTTCTCATCTCTGTTCAAATTAACTGTGTGATAAGTGAATTTCTTATATATTGTAACGGGCTGCGCCCGATCAATCATATAGACTATTTCATTACACTTCACAGATTCCTACCGCTCTGATTCTCAGTCACTGATTCTCAGCTGAAAACCTATGAAATTTCTATTCTTCCGCCCCGAAGCTCCACCGCGTACAAAAACCCCTATTCTTCCACCCTGAAGTTTCACTGTGTATGTCACTGTGTATGTGTATAAATATTAACTCTGATTATCAATTCTCACACTTTCTCTTTCTTTCCTTCTTTAATGTTTTTTACTTTGTTATATAAGACCTATATATTATACTGATCTATTCAGTGTAGGTCTCTTACACTTGAAAAACATTCATCATCTTCTTATTAGAAATGATTATTCACATTCATCATCTTCTTATTAGAAACAATTACTTACTGAGATATCTGAATGTATAACAATACATAAGAAATAGAGAAACAGTTAAATAGTTAAACAGATACTGAGTTCTCAGATAGAAGCTTGCTTGTCAATTATTCTAACCTTATAACAAGATCTTATAAAGAGAGTAAGATCTTACAAGAGAATATCAGTGAAAGACTCAAGAGTTCTAACCCTTCAGATATATGAGATATTCATACAATTACACTTTCATAGATATTATATATCTGATAATCAATATAATCATGTCTAATAATACTATGAGAGAACTCTTGAATATGAGCATAGATATGATATCACAGTGGCTCTGAGTAATGTTGAAATTACAACAGCAATAGATAGCTGATATACATGTGAAATAATAACTTCAATACAAGGAAATTTAACAATTAACTTAATAAGAAATTCATGCAATTTCAACATCTATAGAATTGAATATAAAAGCACTGAAAGAATGCTTAAATACTTCTATATATTTCAATACTTTTGATCTCACTCTCTACTCATTATGAAGAATGGAAATGCTTATGAAACTAAGTGTAGATGAAGATATCATCAGTTCACTAATTAATCAAGATTGATATATCAATGAATGATTGAAGAATCATGTAACTCAGAAGTTTCATTCATGAATGAAAGTATGTAAATCAGTGTTATAAATGCCTGATAATATCATTAAACATCTTGATATCCTGTTTTAAGACACTGTTATGTAATAGAAAGTACTAGATTGATTACAGAGTATCTGACAGAGAAACACTTCTCTTACAACATTTATCTCTGACTTCAACATCAAGATTCTAGAAGCAGATAATCAGTCTTGAGAGAATTGAATGAAGATTAGCATGCTTAAGAAGATATTAACTTTTGAACTCTTACAGGTTCTTGTAAGCATAGATGAAGATCAGACTTATGAAGATTTCTGCATATAACTTCAGACATTGAATGACTGTTTTACCAAGCTTAAGAGTATACAGAACAGTGATAGAAGACATTATATTCATACATCTGTGTTGAGAAATAACTCAGTCACTTATATATCTGTGCTGAGAAATGACAACAATAATGCAGATGTCATGAATTGAGTAGACTTAAATATCTACATATAAGCAAGAGTCTCTGCTGTCTGAACAGGCTTCTGAGTTCTTGAAATCACTTCTGAAGAAGTCACTGACTGATATCAATGAGAGATATGCATTAATTGAAACTGATCAGAATATATTACTTTCAACTGCTGATCAGTCTACATATCTTCTCACTTAAGAGAAAGACCAGTATCTTCTTATTCAAAGAACAGATCAACACCTGTCTGTGTCAATCATATTGCATTGAAGAAAGATTCAGAAGATAACTATAAAGATGTCTCAATAAAACAGGAAAAAGATTAGCTTCTATTCAAATTTATAAACAGAAGCTTGAAGAGATCAGATAACAATGATTTAAAGAGAAAATAATAAGGAATATAATTCTTATATCTACTGTGATTGATAATATGTATAATATAAAAGCGATAATAGACAGTGATCTATGTCATTATACAATGATTAAATCTTCAGTGTATTTTCTTATCAAAATTCTGACTTCTCACAGAATTTAATGATTTAAAAGACATTCACATCTGTTACATGATGAAACTAAACATACATATCAGAGAACATTAATATGAAGATATCTATGTATATAAAGTTGATAATCTTAACTATAATCTTATACTAGAACTTATCTGACTATCTGAACAGAGTATCTTATTGAATGCTTAAAACAGAAGTTTAATATTCTCTAACAATAATAGAATTCATGAAGATGATATTCATAAGACTATGAACCTTACACAGATCTCTGTCAATACTTATGAAATACTCTGAAAAAGAAGTTATCAGTGAGACTGCTGACAAAGTTACTGATAGCAGAATTATATATCAATCTATTTCATTAGTCTGACTAATATTAAGAAGACTCTAGAGAAGTTATTCTGTACTATAATAACAGATTCTCACATAAAACTCTCTTAATAATATCATGAATATCTAGATATCTTCTGATAAGATAATATTATAAATATACTCTCTTTACAAGACTCAGAAGTAAATCACAGTATTAAGTTAGAAAAGAAGAATGATAAGAACTCTGAGTCATTATAAAATCTTCTTTATAATATGTCTCAAGATAAACTTCTTCTTCTTCAGAAGACACTTAATAATCTGTTAAATAAGAGATTTATATATATTAGTAACTCTTCTGCTGCAGCTTCTATTCTCTTTGCAAAGAAATCAGATAAAGAACTTTGATTCTGTATGAACTATTAAGATCTGAACAGATTAATAAAGAAAGATTATTATTTCTTATCTCTTATCAATGAAACTCTAGCATGTATCAGATGAGTCTGATGATTTATAAAGCTAGATATTATTACTATGTTTTATAAGATTCATATCACTGAAGAAGATAAATAACTTACAGTATTTCAAACATGTTATAACCTCTTCAAATGAGTAGTCACACTCTTTGAACTGACTAATGTCTTCAGTATATTTCAGAAGTATATCAACTGAGCACTCTGAGATTTTCTTGATAAGTGTGGCGGGCTGCGCCTGATCAATCATATAGACTATTCTGTTACACTTCACAGATTTCAACCGCTCCATTCTTGAACACATACACTTCAATTCTCAGCCATTCTCAATCGCCAATCCTCAGCTGCTATGAACATGTATAGATTCTTTCACTCTGAAGCTCTACTGTGTACATCACTACATACATGTATAAATATTCACTTTGATCATCAATTCTCACACTTTCTCTTTCTTTTTCTTCTCTAACATTTTTCTCTTTGTTATATAAGATCTATAATATTATACTGATCTATTCAGCATAGGCCTCTTATACTAGAAAAATATTCATTGTCTCTTTATTAGAAACAATTATTCATGCATTATCTTCTCATTAGAAACAATTATTCATTGAGAGATATTCAAACACATAACAATGTGTAAGAAAGAGAAACAATCAGTTAAAGTGAACACTAAGTTCTCAGATAGAAGCTTGCTTATTAGTCACTCTGACTCTGTAATAAGATCTTACAAAGAGAATATCAGTGAAAGACCTGAGAGTTCTGACACTCAGATGTATGAGATATTCATACAATTGCACTTCTTCAAGATTTTACAGATATTATACACTCAATGAATGACATGTCTAACAATAATATGAAAGAACTCTCAAACATGAGTATAGAAGTGATACCACAGTAACTCTGAGCAATGTTGAAATTATAACAGCAACAGATAGCTGATATGCATGCAACTTAACAACTTCAATATGAAGAGATTTAATAATTAACTTAATAAAGAACTCATGCAATTTCAACATCTACAGAATCAAATAAAAAAGTGCTGAAAGAATACTTAAATGCTCTTATATATTTCAATGCTTCTGATCTCACTCTCTACTCATCATGAAGAATGAAAATGCTCATGAAACTGAGTATAGATGAAGATATCATCAGTTTGTTAATCAATCAAGATTAGTATATCAATGAATGATTGAAGAATTGCATGAAACAGAAGTTTCATTCATAAATAAAAGCATGTGAACCAGCATTGCAAATGCCTGACAATATCATCAAACATCTTGATGTCCTGTTTCAAGACACTGCCATGCAATAGAAAGCATTAGATTGATTACAGAGTGTCTGACAGAGAAACACTTCTCTTACAATATTTATCCCTGACTTCAATACTAAGATCTTAGAAGCAGATAATCAATCTTGAGAGAATCAAATGAAGATTAGCATGCTCAAGAAGACATTAACTTTCAAACTCTTACAGACTCTTATAAGTATAAACAAAGACTCAACTTATAAAGGCTTCTGCACACAGCTCTGAACATTGAACAATCACCTTACCAAGCTCAAGAGTATACAGAACAGTGATAGAAGACATTACACTCACACATCTGCACTGAGGACTAACAGCAATGATGCAGATGCCATAAACTGAATAGACTCAAATATCTATGCATAAGCAAGAATTTCTGCTATTCAAACAGGCTTCTGAGTCCCTGAGATCACTCTCAAGAAAGTCATCAATCAATATTAATATAAAGTATGCATCAACTCTAACCAATTAGAACACATTGCTTTCAACTGCTGATTGATCTATGTGCCTTCACACTCAAGAGAAAGACTGGCATCTTCTCACTCAAGAGAAAGATCAGTGTCTTCTCATTCAAAGAATGAATCAGTGCCTGTTCACATCAATCACATTACAGTGAAGAAAGATTCAGAAGATAACTATGAGAATGTCTCAATGAAACAGGGAAAATATTAGCTTCTGTTCAAATTTGTAAACAGAAGCTTGAAGAGGTCAGATGATAATAATTTGAAGAGAAAATGACAATGAATGTGATTCTTATATCTACTGTGATTGATAATATGTATAATATGAAAGTCATGATAGACAGCAGTCTATGTCATTATACAATGATTAAATCTTCAGTTATAAGATATTATAACCTTCAGTGTATTCTCTTATCAAAATCTCAACTTCTTGCAGAATTTGATGACTCAAAAGACATTTGTACTCATTACATGATGAAGTTGATTATAGATGTGAGAGAACATCAATGTGAAGATATCTATGTATATAAAGTTAATAATCTTGATTACAATCTTATATTAGAACTTACCTGACTATCTGAATAAGACATCTTATTGAATGCTTAAAACAGAAGCTTGATATCCTCTAACAATGATAGAATTCACAAAGATAATATTTACAAGATTATGAATCTGACACAGATCTCTGTCAACACATATGAAATACTCTGAAAAAGATGTCACTGATAGCAGAACTATGTGACAATCTATTCTATTAGTCTGACTGATATTAAAAAGACTCTAGAAAAGTTATCTCATATTATAATAACAGATTCTTGTACAAAACTCTCTCAATAATATTATGAATATCTAGATGTCTTCTGATAAGACAATATTACAAATATACCTCTCTTATGAGATTCTGAAGTGAATCACAGTATCAAGTTAGAGAAGAAGAATGATAAGAACTGTGAATTATTATGAGACTCTCTTTATAACATGTCTTAAGATGAACTTCTTCTTCTTCAAAAGACATTTAATAATCTATTGAATAAAGAATTCATACATATTAATAATTCTTTCACTGCAGTCTCTATTCTCTTTGCAAAGAAGTCAGATAAAGAACTTCAATTCTGTGTGAACTATTAAGAACTGAACAGAATAACAAAGAAAGACTGCTATTCACTATCTCTTATCAATGAAATTCTAGCTCACATCAGACAAGCTCAATAATTTATAAAACTAAATATTATCACTGCATTTCATAAGATCTGCATCACTGAAGAAGATGAGTGACTTACAGTATTTTAAACTTAATATGATCTCTTTGAATGAATAGTTATCTTCTTCAGACTGACTAATGCTCTCAGTATATTCTAGAAGTATATTAACTGAGTACTTTAAGATTTTCTTAATGAATTTGTATCTATATATCTCAATGACATTCTCATCTTCACTGATGAGTTCAGGAAACAATATCAAGAACATGTATAGAAGATATTATAATAACTATAAGAAGCAGAACTACTGATAGATATTAACAAGTGTGATTTTAAAGTCAATAGTATTAAATATCTGGGTTTTATTATAGAAGCTGACATGGAGATTCAAATGAATTCTGAGAAAGTCTTCATTATTCTTGAATGAGAAGCTCTGCATACTGTGAAAGATGTACAAAGCTTCATCAAATTTACTAACTTCTATCAGCAATTTATATGAAACATCTCAGATATCATAAGATTACTTACAGAACTTATCAAGAAGAACTCAGTATTTCAGTGATCAGCAGATGCTGAAGCTGTATTCATATAGATGAAGAAGATGTTTATCAATGCCTCTCTGCTAATAATATTTAACCCTGATCACAAGACAGTTATTGAAGCTGATTTCTCTGACTACATGATAGAAGAAGTAATATTGTAATATAATGATGAAGATGTTCTATAATCATGTATCTTCATGTCTAAGAAACTGAGTTCTGTTAAATACAATTATGAGATCAATGATAAGAAACTTCTTATGATTGTATACTGTCTAGAAGAATCAGACTCTGAACTCTGAAGTGTCTTCAAATTTGAGATAATCATAGATTATAAAAATCTTAAATACTTTATAACAATCTGTAAACTCACTGAATAACAGATATGATGATCAGAGTTTTTAAGCTGCTTTCATTTTATAATACACTATCATCTCAGTAGTGAGAACTTGATAACAGATGCTCTCTTATAATAAGAACAAGATATGCTATCTGATGTGACAGATACACACTGAATGAATCAAGAACATCAACTCTTGAATCTAAAGATATTAGTTAATCATGATGAGATCACTTATAATACTATACACACTTCATCAGTCAGAACATTCTTCAGATCTACACTGAATGAATTATAGTATATAACAGCTCAAACTGATGAACTTCTTCAGATACTCACTGAAGCAGTATATCAAGAAGTAACTCAATTTTTCCCAGAACTACATATAAGAACTGATATCTCAGAATGTTCAATTGATGATAATAACACTCTATGATTTCATGAATAATACTGAGTTTCTCACTTTGAATTCTTACACACCTGGATAATGTAAGAGATGCATAATTTATGTATAACTAATTATTCAGGCTGTGAATAACTGTATAGAATGATCTTCTGAGAGTTCTACTGATCTGAGATATTAAATAGCATCAGACACTTTGTCTGAAACTACATCTATTATTCTTTCATTATTTTATAAAAGAACTATAGAAAAGATCTGCTGAAACTACTTGATATCTCTGATAGAATCTGATAAGATGTGATAATTAACTTCACTATTAATCTTTCTGAGAGTAAGAATTGTAGAAACATTCTGATTATTATGAATTAATTAAGTAAAGATATAATATAGAAATTTTGTGATAAAATAAATGCTGAACAAGTTACTGAAGCTTTTCTACAGAGCTCATTCTATCAGATATATAAATTACTGAGATCTATAGTATCAGATCAGAGCTGTTAATTTATAAGCACTCTCTGAACAAGAATCTGTCAAGTTCTCAAGATTACATACTGTCTATCAACTGTCTATCACTCTGAGACTGATGATATATCAGAATAGATAATTCAGATTATGAAGAATTATCTTCATAAGTTCTGTAATCACTTATAAGATAATTAACATGATCTTCTTCTACATACAGAGATCACTATCAATGATTGAGATGTCATTTTAACAGATATAAGTCTGTTCTTTCTCACACATGAATATCATATGAAAGTACTGAATCTTCTAGAAATCACACATTTTACACTGAACCTCTGCAGTTCAATTCAGATTGCTAATAATATAGTAATGAAACTTCAAGATATCTGTGATTGAGCAGAAGTCTTTATAATGAGTACTAAACAGAATCAAGAAAATTAAATCAATGTTCACTAAGATCTCACTGAATAATATAAGATAGAAGATCTGATATAATTGAATCTTAAGAATATACAGATCACACATTCATCTTATACACTGAATTACTGTTATATCAAGTATAAAGTGATAGAAGTTCTAGATAGTTATAACTACTATCTTAACACATTATCAGAGATTCATAATGTCTTTTATACAAGCTTGCTCTGCTGTGCTGTCACTGACTCATTCTCTTCTCAACTGACTTTCAACTGGCAGCCGCCAGGCATCATAGAAGAAGATAATGAGCTTGAGTGAGAGATTGAGAATATTCTTGATAAGAGACTCTGCAGCTGCAGCTGATAATATCTTATGAAATAAGTTAAATATAATCATCTAATCTGAACTCTGAGTTCTGTATTATCTGAAACAGCAGCTCTTGATCAATGAGAACTGTGTCTGAAAAGAGAAGACTAATGTGACAGACTGCGCCTGATCAATTATATAGACTATTTTATTACACTTCACAGATTTCAATCACTTCATTCTTGAACATGTACACTCTGATTCTTAGTCATTCTCAATCACTGATTCTCAGCTGTTATGAACATATATAGATTCTTCCGCCCTGAAGCTTCACTGCATATACTATCACATACATGTATAAATATTCACTTCAATTGCTGATTCTTGCACTTTCTCTTTTTTTTTTTCTCTAATGTTTTTCTCCTTGTTATATAAGACCTATAATATTATACCGATCTATTCAGCGTAGGCCTCTTACAATAAGTTTGTAGCTGTATATTTAGATAACATTCTCATCTTCACTGATAAATTCAGAAAATAATATCAAGAATATATATGAAGAGTATTACAATAATTATAAGAGACAGAACTATTAATAGATATTAACAAGTGTGATTTTGAAGTCAAGAGTATAAAATACCTAGATTTTATCATAGAAGCTGATAAGAGAATTTAAATGAATTCTGAGAAGATCTCTGCTATTCTTGAGTGAGAAGCTTTATATACTGTAAAAGATATACAAAGCTTTATTGAATTTACTAACTTCTATCAATGATTTATATGAAACTTCTCAGATATTATGAGACTACTCACAGAACTCATTAAGAAGAATTCAGTATTTCAGTGATCAGTGAACACTGAAGCTGCATTTATACAGATGAAGAAGATATTCATTAATATCTCTCTACTGATAATATTTGATTCTGATTGTGAGACAGTTATTGAAGCTGATTTCTCCAGCTATGTTATAGAAGAAGCTATATTATAATATGATAATAAAGATATCTTATAATCATATATCTTTATATCTAAGAAACTGAGTCCTGCTGAATGCAATTACAAGATTTATAACAAGAAACTTCTTATAATTATACACTGTCTAGAAGAATGAGACTCTGAACTCTGAAGTATCTTCAAATTTAAGATAATCACAGATTATAAGAATCTCAAGTATTTTATAATTATCTGTAAGCTTACTAAATATCAGATATGATGATCTGAGCTATTAAGCTGTTTTTATTTCACTATACACTATCACTCTGACAGTCAGAACTTGATAATAGATGCTCTCTTATAATAAGAGTAAGATATATCTTTCAATATAACAGATATCTGTTGAATGAATCAGAAATACCGACTCTTAGATCTGAAGATATTAGTTAATTAAGATAAAATAACTCATGACATTATACATACTTCTCTGATTAGAACATTTCCTCTTCAAACTGTCACTGATACTGATATTGATATCTCAACTTCTCTCATACTGAATAAACTGTGATATACAACAGTCTGAGCTGATGAACTTCTTCAGATTCTCACTGAAGCAGTATAACAAGAAGTGTCTCAATTTTCTTCAGAACTATATATAAAGACTGACATCTCAGAATGTTCAATTGATAGCAATAATACTTCATAATTTCATGAATAATATTGAATTTCTCAGTCTGAATCTCTATGCATCTGAATAATACAAGAGATACACAATTCATATATGACTGATTATCTGAGTCATGAACAACTGTATTAAATAGTCTCTTAAGAATTCTACTGACCTGAGATATTAAACAATATCAGATGCTTTATCTGAAACTGTAACTGTTATTTCTCTATCACTTGATAAAAGAATTGTAGAGAAGATCTGCTGAAACTACTCAATATCTCTGATAGAATCTGATAAGATATAATAATTGACTTTGCAGTTGATCTCTCTGAGAGTAAGAGTTATAGAAACATTCTGATTATCATGAATCAATTAAGTAAAGATGTAATACTAGAATCTTGTAATAAGATAAATACTAAATAAGTTACTGAAGTCTTTCTACAGAGTTTATTCTATCAGATACATGAATTACTGAGATCTATAGTATCAGATCAGAGCTGTCAATTTATGAGCACTCTCTGAACAAGAATCTGTCAAGTTCTTAAGATTATACATTATTTGTCAACTGTTTATCACTCTGAGACTGATAATACATCAGAATGAATAATTCAGACTGTAAAGAATTATCTTTATAAGTTCTATAATTACTTATAAGATGATTGATATAATCTTCTTCTACATACAAAGATCACTATCAATGATTGAGATGCTGTCTTAACAGATATAAGTCTGTTCTTTCTTACATATAATTATTATATGAAAGTGTTAAATCTTCTAGAGATTACACAGTTCACACTGAATCTCTGCAGTCTGATTCAGATCACTGATAATATAGTAATAAAGCTTTAAGACATATATGACTGAGTAGAAGTCTTTATGACAAGTATTAAACAAGATTAAGAGAACTGAATTAATGTTCACTGAGATTTCACTGAGTAATATAAGATAGAAGATCTGATATGATTAAATCTTAAAAATATACAGATTACACATTCATCTCACACATTGAATTATTATTATACAAAGTATAAAGTGATAGAAGTTCTAGACAGTTATAACTACTATCTTAACATATTATCAGAAATCTATGATGTCTTTTATATAAGTTTACTTCATCACACTGTCATCAATCTATTCTCTTCTCAACTGACTTCTAACTAACAGTCATTAGAGATCATAGAAGAAGATAATAAACTTGAATGAGAGATTGAAGATATTCTTGATAAGAGATCTCACAGTCACAGCTAATAATATCTTGTGAAATGAGTCAGCTATAATTACTCAACCCGAACTCTGAGTTTCACATTATTCAAGATCACAGCCCTTGACTGATGAGAGCTATGTACAATCAAGAAAGAGAGAAAGAGTTAATATAACAGACTGCATCTGATCAATTATATAGACTATTCTATTACACTTCACAGATTTCTATCACTCTGATTCTCAGTCACTGATTCTCAGTTAAAAACCTACAGAATTTCTATTCTTTCATTCCGAAGCTTCACTGCATACAAAAACCCCTATTCTTCTGCCCCGAAGTTCCACTGTGTACACCACTGTGTACATGTATAAATATTCACTCTAATTATCAATTCTCACACTTTCTCTTTCTTTCCTTCTTTAATGTTTTTCACTTTGTTATATAAGATCTATATATTATACTGATCTATTCAGCGTAGGCCTCTTACATATATTAATTGAAATATGAAAAATATAGTTAATAAGTGACTTACAGATCTCTTAATATATTCTGTTCTGTATATAAAACTCTCTATAAAAGTGATGTGTTTTAGAGACAAAGCTAATAGTAGTGACAGAATTTTTTAACAAGATTCTTCTCTTCTCTATGATAGATTTTTCTCCTTTCTTCTCATCTGTAATAATGAGTGTATAAAAGTATTATTCTTGAAAGATAATAAGAGACTTATTCTGATGTTTTCTAGTAAGTAATAAATATCTTCATGATGTGGCTGCGGTCTCTGTGACTGTTAAGAAAGTCAGGTTGAAGACAGAAACAGTAGTGTCAATGAGCTGTGAGAGTATCACTTTTATTATCATATCTTCTTCTTCTTCTACATCTCTTGCAGTTATGACAGTAGTAGCTGTGTTTTATAGTGAGGTGTTATCTCTTCTGTCAGTTAGTTCATCTGTATTCAGTTTATCTTCTGTCTCTCTCATTACTGTTATAACACTGTCTCTCTTCTCAGTTAATACAGTGATGTATAACCTTATATAATCATTCAGAGAGAATCTTGTGAAGAGCTTGATTTCAGAAATAGCAGCTCTGAGAAGCTTAATCTATAGTTTCTCTTCTATAATATATCTGAGCTCTGCTCAGAATGCTACTGAGTTAAGTCTGTACAATTCTGCAGTTTCTTTGTCTTCTCTCTATGAGAAGACTTCAGTGCAGTCTCTGATCAGTATTATTACTTATCTATACTGTACTAAGCAGCTGAAGAAAGAGAGAATCTCATATATTTATCTCTTCTCTCACTCTTATTATTTCTATTATATCTGTAACAATAACTTCTATCTCTCTGTAAGTATTATCTTATAAGAAGATATTATATCAGTTCTGATAAGAAGCTCAGATGCTCAAGTAGTATAGAGTGAGAGTCTCAGAGCTTTAAGTATTGACAGATTCTGTCAAGACTGAGAAGATCTCTCTTACTCATCTGTAAAAGAAGATGAAAGTGTGAATCTCTGAGATAAAAAAACACCTCAGAATAACTGATCTTAAGAAGAGATCAGTCAATGCTATTATTAAAAGCACTGTAAAGATAAATCACTGATTGAAGAGAATCTCACTTCAATTAAAGTAGATAATTAAGATACTTTATAAATTGATAAGTTAATAACTTCATGTATTTCTCATACTCTTCTACAGTGTCACAGTACTAACTTCTCAGCAGACAAAGATATCAGTATCAGAGACTTCAACAGTGAAGAATAAGTTTGATGAGAATGTAATTATTGATAAGTAGACTCTGATCTCTTTTTTTACTTTTTCAGCAGACTGTAGCTCTATTAGAATAGCAGCAGTCTGTGAGTTAATAATATTAATCTTATTAATTTCAAATATCTCTTTCTCTTAACTGCTTCAGGAATTTTACACCTGTGTAGTCTTATTAAACTTCTAAAAACTCTTTAAGAGAAAATAGAAGAAGAGTGCTACAGAGTTCATAAGATATCAGCTTATCACTATAAGATTATCTCTAAAAAATTCTTTAAGAAAAATAAGAAGTCTTAAGTAGTATTTCTTACTTAATATCTCTAACATGTAACAGAGCAGTCTCTATGAGTTATTTTATAACTTATAATCTCTTTCTCAGCATTTTTTAAATGCTCAAGCAGTTCTTATAAATTCTCTGATAATGAATAATCTTTTTCTTTAATAAGATATTGAAGCTTATTATAATATATTCACTTATTCAATATTTTCTTCATAAGATATTCAGTATTACTCTTAATCTTGATATTATTTAGCTGAGACAGCTCTGTCTCAGAGTATTACTTATAGAGCTTTAAATAGAAAATGTGAAAAACAGAATGAATTGATTTCAATTCTGAGAATAATTTCAACTTATATATCTACTTACTTATTACTCTTATTACTGAGAAAGATTCTAGTTATTACTTACTAAGCTTCTTATATAATCTTATTATCTTAATATTCTTTGTTGAAAGTAGCACTTAATCCTCTATTAAGAACTTCATTAAAAGATGTTTTTAATTATAGTATTTTATCTATCACTTCTGAGTATGATAGATACTTTTCATTATCTTCTTATAAATTTTATTCAAAAGTTTCAATCTTACTTTTACTTCTGATACTGAGAGATACTCTGTTCTATGTATCTATTTAATATTCTGACTGTCTAACTCTCTCTTTAAAATATTGTCTGTGATGTCACTGAATAATGAAGAATTATATTCATAATAAGCATAGAAAGAAGATACTTTTAAGATTATATTTTTTATATTATTATATATGAATTCAGTAGTTAGAAGATGTTTAAGTCAATCATTCTGATAATATAAATAGAATATTCAAAGATACTATTTTAATATCTGATTTTAATATTTAGTCTGATTATCTGTCTACAGATGAAATACAGTACTGAGAAGACATCTTATTATAAAATAATAGTAAAAGACTGATCAGTATTTACTGATCAGTATTTACTGATGAAGAGAAATTCTTAATGTGTTATTAACAATTTCAGAGCATTATGATTATAAATAATAATATCTAAAAACAGATTAGTCAATTCAGAGACTTTAATCTTTTTATAAGTAGAAATATATTTAGTTATCTTCATAAAGCAGTTAATAATAATCAAAATTAAGTCATATTCTTTAACTCTTATCAACTTCAGCAGGTCAACTATGAAATTCATTAATAGATTCTATTATAAGCTCTTTGAGATAGATAGTGATATCAACTTATTATATTACTTATATCATAAGATCTTTATTCTTTAATAGATATTATAAGTCTTAATATACTCTTTGATATCTACTCAGAGCTTGTTTCAAATATATTTATATTTTAAAAGCTTCTCAGTCTTCTTTAATCTGAAGTGTTTCACATGAAAATTATTATAATGAATTCTTAATAACTTTTGATACACTGCTCTGCTACAAGGAATGAAGACTGAATTATTCAGCAGTAGAAGTTTACATTCTTCTAGTTATCAGTGACTTAGTTTTTTAGCAGCACTGTCTCACTCAGAGTCTGTCTCTTTTAAGTTTAAACTGAATTCTTTCTTCTTCAACTTCTGAATTTAAGTCATAGTAGAGATATTCTTCTTCTGTAACTTATTAATGAATTTCAAAAGTAGTCAGATTGAAAGATTATAGACTATTTCATTCTTTATTAATTTAATAGTAGTAAGATATAATATAAAAAGCTCATGATCTTCAGTGTCAGTTCTCTGTAAGAATTCAGGTTTTCTTTCATCTTCTATACTGAGTTATACAGCTGTCTTATCAGCACTGTTTCTGAGCTTCAGAGAATTTTAATTCTCTACAGTCAGCTTCTTCTGCAGTTGATAACAGAGATTCTTTTATAGAATTCTTCTTCTTATTAACAATATTATAATCAGACTGTTTAGACAGTGTATTGACAGAGTTAAGCTGATCTGAACAGTATCAGATATAGAAATCATACTCTGAAAGCAGCTCTGCTCATCTGACTTGACATTCTGTCAAGCTCTTTTGTTGTCAAGAAGTAATGCAGATTTATATATCAGTGAGAACTTACACTGAGTACTACTACTCTGAGATAATGTCATCAATCTTAAGAATTCAATAATTACTAACATCTCTTGATCATGAGTATCATACCTTCTCTATATGAGTGATAACTTCTTAAAGAAGAAGATCACTGATCTTCATTTACAGTATTTTATAGACTTTATAAAAAAGTGTTCTCTCACAGACATTTCATTGTCTGTATCTTCAGAGTTTATTATTCTCTGATTCTGTCAATATTGAAAGGTCTTCAGTATCAACTGTGAAAAGATTTCATAGATCTTATTTCTGAATACATCAGTCTCACACTGACTGAGTAAGTTGAGATTAGACTGACTGTGTAACTGTGTCTGAGACTAGGACCAGCTTTTTTGATAGTCTAATTATCAATTTGACTGATCTCATTACACAGTTTTAACATTAGATAGTAGTCTTATACTGTCTCAGTGAGACTTACTGTCTACTCTTATCACATTTTTCAAATAAGATCATGATTTTCACTTGTCAATTTAAATTATTTTTATTACTTTAAATGACTTTAAATCTTCTTTGAGTGTTATCAAAAAGTGTTACTTTTTAAAAAATTAAAAATAGTCTAAAAAAAACCTTAAAATGTCTAAAATAGTAACTTTATGCCAAGAATGAGACTAAATGAAATCAAATGAAATCACTTTCTCATTTTTTTCAAGTCATGATTTCATTTTAAGATCTCATATATAGTCACTTTGCATGTTTTTTTAATGACTAGTCCCAGCGGGATTCATGTCAAGAAATGTATGAGATCAGATCAAATGAGATCAAACATGAAATTCATAATCTCAGCGGCCAGTCTAGTTGAGATTAAAGTAATTCAGTATTGTAACATCTGTAAAAGCTTATTTTAATTCTGTAAATATCTGCGCAGTGTCTTGAGTGAGAGTAAATAATCTTATTTTTCTATCTTTCACACTTCTCTTTAACAGATCTGTAAGAGAAGTAGTAATTCATGAATATATATAGATGAATCATCTGTAGAAATTCACAAATTCTAGAAACATCTGTATCTTATAATATGTCTGCAGCACTGGCCAGTTCTTAATGATAGAGACTTAACTTCTATTCATTGAAATATCATTCACTCTAATAATATAACCTAAGAAATCAATCTTCTGCATGTAGAATAAGCATTTTTCAGTGTTTGTATAGAGTTAATACTGTCTCAAGTGACTTAATACTTCTCAAACATGAGTATCATATTCTTTCTTCATTTTTAAGAAGATTAGAATGTCATTCAAGTATACTATGCATAAGATGTTGACAAGGCTCTGCAGTGTCTCATTTATATAGATCTGAAAGATGGCTGAAGTGTTACAGAGATTAAAAGATAAAACAAGATATTTAAAATTATTATACTTGATATAAAAAGCTATTTTTCAAACATTGTCTTCATTAACTCTGATTCTATGATAGATATTCTGTATATCAATCTTTGAGAATACTCTTGCTTCAGATAATTAATCAATCATCTTATCAATTAATAGTAATAAATAGTGATTCTTAACTATCATCTTATTAAGGCCTCTGTAGTCTATATATAGACATGGTCTACTGTTCTTCTTGAGTATAAAGAGTATAGATATCTCTGCTGAACTCTTTAATAGATATATTCAGTTCTTTAATTGCACTTTCTCAAGATATTTACACAGAATATTCAATTTCTTTATAGATAAGTTATAAAGAGATCTATATAGCACTGTTACATCATCTTCAAGATAAATCTTATATTATATCTTGATATCAGAAAACTTCACTGCTTTTCTTTCTGAAAAGATATTCTTATAATCTGTAAAGAGATATTGTATATATTCATCTTCAATGATGAATACTACTGCTAATCTTATAGTGAGAATGATAACTTCTTCATCTATTTTTAAGTCTCAGTCATCTGCTACATAGTATATTAACTCTATCTTTTTCTCAAGATTTTTCTGATGAAACTCTTCAGATTTCTGTATCACTGTTTCTTTATTAATGAGATAGTATTATCATATCTGAATAACTCAGTCAATGAGAGAATTGCTTTCTTTTAATTATAAAAGATCTAGAATAATGTTCTTATCTGTAATATTAACTGTGTGAAGAAGCAGACTGCTCTTCTTAAAGATTTCTTCTGAGTCTGTGATCACACACTTTACTTGAATTATGTTAAAATAATAATATTTTATTTCATCAGTAAATTTCACATGATCTGACAGATCTATCTTCTTTTAATTCTTTATTAAAGAAAAGAAATAGAATATGAAATTAGTATTTACTCTGAAGTTAAGTAGATATCTTACTGATATCTTCTTATTCAGAGTATTCATTATAATTGTAACATGAACTTAGAAATATAAGAATTATTAATTCTTTATTTCTTTCTCTTCTTTATCTTCTATGAATACATTTACTAGAAGAGAAGTTAACTTTGAGAAGATATCTTCCCAGTTTCTTTTCTTCTTCAGCTTCTTATAATTACTAGTATAGTAGTTATCAGCTCTGCAGTCAAAACAGAGATCTTTATTAAATCTTTTTTAGTATTTCTTCACAGTGAGTGAAGAATTAAAATACTTGAAATTCTTCTTTACTTTCTTCACACTGAAGCTGTCACAGCACTGTTTAGATCTTATTATTAATTACTTAGAAGAGATCTTATTAATCTTTTTCTCAGAGTATTGATTATTTAAATAGATCTGAAAAACTAAGTTAACAAGCTTAGTATAATTAATTGATGAACTCTGATACTATGATATCATTGTCTGCATCTTATAAGTCAGCTTTATAAGATAAAGCTGTGTTTTTAATTAATTTAAATTATTAGTTAATTTCTCTCAATACTCTTCAAATCTTGTATTAAAATTGAAAGAATTCTTATTATCTTATTAATATAATGAGTTGAACTGTTATACTACTGTGAAGTTATAATTACAGTGATCTTTAATTTACTTTAGTAGAAAGTCTTTGAATTCTTCTCAAGTTATAATAGTATTAATATACTCAAGCTCTCTCTTCTTGATAGTCTAAGTAGTTGCAGAGATGTCTTCAAGAAGGTTGACAGTATATATTACTTATATTTTATGAGTATTAAACTGACTCAGATTAAGATGAAATTTCTGTTTAAGAATATAGATAAAGCTGTGAAATTCAGATAATATATTTCTCTTATAACTCAGAGAATCTCTGATCTTAATCTCTCTATCTTTATAATAGATATAGATGTATAGAGGCTGTAGCAGTAACAGAGTAGTTAAAGAGCTTATATCAAAGTATGCAGCAAGTTCAGAAATCTCAGACTTCTGTCAGAGTAGAGATGTACACACTCTAGAGAATAATGTGAAGTTTCTCTCAGAGAGTGAGATCAGATCACTCTTAGTATAAATGTATAAGATTATATCAGTTTATTAATAGAGCTTGACTGATTCAAACTTATAATCAGATTAAGTAATTTAAATTGTAATATAACAGAACTGAAGCAGTGACTAGTTAGTAGTATTATATAGAGATAGTTGTTTAAGAAGCTGTATAAGTGAGCTTAACTATCTTGCTTAAATAGCAAGCTCATGAGCTACAGAGTTATTATGAGAATATCACAGATATGATACTTAGTATACTAAGAAGATTGTATAAGAAATATAGTAACTCTTATATATATTTCAGTCAGAGAAAAATGAATCACTGACTTTTTTAATGAGAAATCAGCATCTAGCGATTCTATATAGATAATGAGTGAATACTCTTCTCTCATTTTATAAGTAAGAATAGTCAGTGTGATACCTCAGTGATATCTTACTATTAAGAAAGAGTAATCTGCTGATCTTATATAGAAGCAGAGTTCTTATATTCATCAATTAAATCTTTCTATAATATATTTAAATGATGTCATAGAGTGATTGAAAACCAGTTTGAATAATCTGTGAAATGAATGAAATCATTCACAGGAAAGCAATGAGCTGTGCAGAACCGCAGTGAGGTCTTGACATGATCAGAGACGTGACAATAACACTTATGAAACAACTAAATACATTCTTGTGCAAGTTTATTCTTCACTTTCACATAAAAACTACACTTCTCTGATATACTGTGATCAGAGATATTAAACTGTCTGGTAATTTTATGTTTTACAATCATGAGTTTCTTGATTATTTCTTCTTATAATTGTCTCTGACAATAGTGATAAATATCTTAACTTGAGTTGAACTTTCACTTCATTGTCATCTCTGTCAATGAAATTGTCAGAATATCACATATTATCAGTGTAATAGTTAAATATATACTCTTAATAATTTTCTATAACTCTAGAATTAATTTAGTATATAAATTTATCAGATCATCTTGAAGATAGCAGTTAAATTCAGTTTTATAAGTATATAGTTTTACCTGATTTTCAGTTATAATCAATGTATATAAGTTCTGTTTCAAAGTTAGTATTATAGTTCTATATAATATGAAGTATTATCAAAGATCATTACTTATTAGAGACTTGTATTTCACTGTTTTCACATCTTAAACATCTACTTATTTAAATCTCTGATAGTTGACATTGTAGTAGTCTCAGACTAATTTAATATATAAGTCTTATTTCTTCTCTGTTCAATCTTAAGAAGTGTAGATATTAACTCAATGAGAGAGATCTAGTAGAGCTGCTACAGTATAGTACTCTGTAAAAGCCCCGGTGGCTGAATAGTTAATGCAGCCACCTGGTAGCACCTTGGCGTGGGAAACCAAGGCGCGTGGGTTCGAAACCCGTAGAGAATACATTAAATCCGGAACTCAAGCACCTCAGGTTTCTAATAAATACAGAGGTGTACAAATCACTTCAATGAATTGCTCTATGTTTCTGAGCTGGGAAGTTATTATCATATGTATCTAATTGTCACTTCTTTGTATTTTTCTATGTTCTTGTTATCTTAGTATGATCTCAACACCTGTATTTCCTTCTGAATAATCAACACTTAATCTGTATTTAACATCACACAAGGACTCATTATAAGCTCCGCTTGCATATGAGTATAATGAAAGAATAATAATAATAATAATAGTACTCTGTAAAAGATTGTTCAGTTTTACTGTAGTAATATACCAGTTTATCTCTTATAGTAATAATAGTCTGTACTATAGTATTATCTCAGACTGAATTTCTTTTTAAGTGATTCAACTGCTTCTCATAATAAGTAAATAAACTATTATACACTTATCAGACTGACTGTGACATTGATGTATAAGTGATTGAGACTATCTTTATTATCTTATA
Source organism: Blastomyces dermatitidis ER-3 (assembly GCF_000003525.1). Lineage (NCBI taxonomy): Eukaryota > Fungi > Ascomycota > Eurotiomycetes > Onygenales > Ajellomycetaceae > Blastomyces > Blastomyces dermatitidis. The sequence continues at coordinate 455,048 of NW_025544785.1, forward strand.
AAACTGAAACAGTAAATTAATCACATATTTCAACTGAGTTTACTTCATATCAGAAAGTTTCAATATCTGAATCTTTTCTCAATCAGAGTATTACACTCAATAATCAATTGTCTGATATAATTGAAAAGTCTGAATAGTTATCTTATATATTAAACTTCATTATATTTTAATATTCTGTATTATATTCAGTGATGTGACTGATTTATTTATTTATTAAATATTATAAAATCATTGTTATTATTTAGAGAAGATACAAATCACATTAACAATGTTTTAAATCTGTGATATTTAAATTATTAGTCAATCTATTCAAAATTAACAGTAGTGTTATTAAAAAGTATTATTAAAAAATAATATGAAAAAATATTATTAAAAAACATTATCTTTTACAAAATGAATATAAAAGTTACTTAAGTAATCACTTTCATCTCATTCTTATCTCAAGAATTAGTTATCTCATTATTTATTATTTTAATATTAAGATTCTTTATCAGAGTTTATATCATAAGTTAAATCACATGAGTAATACAGAAGATATGATCTTATTTACTATTTCAGAAATACAAAGTCAATTTTTACTTCAAGCTCTTTATCATAGTGTAGTTATTCACAGTATTATCAGTTATAATTGTAAGAAGACTGAGACTAATATCTTAATAGTCATTTTTAATCACTGTTATTAATATCTCTATTATATAGTTCTCAGTATAACTACTGATCAATGCTTCAAATTCAATTAATATCTCTTAATAAGTTCAGTTCTCATCAATGTAATAATATATAACTCTTATAAATATAAGATTATTTGTACTAGTTCATGCATTCACTGTGAGAGACACTCTTTGATAATTCTTCAACTCTGATTCTAGATATTATATATTAACTTTGTAGTATATCTTGAGATTGAACTGAAGACATGATTGATGTGAAATATGAAGATTTGAATTAAGTATTTCAAGAAGTATTTGAAATTCAGAGTTTTCAATTGATTAAAGAGAAAGATTCAGAGATATATATATATAAAGTAATTATTCACAGAAGTTATCAGATAAGAGTTATAAAATCAGAGTACTGATATATAACTATTTTCATATAATTTTCTTCAAATTAGAAAGTTAGTATTATTAAAAATTGTTATCTGATAGAGTAACTTATCAGCTCAGTAGTAATTTTCTAATTATTTTTCTTTTATTATCTGCATTCTAATAACTTCAGATGTCAGAAAGTTCTATTAAAGTTATAATCAGTTTATAATGAATGTTTCTAAATGAAGTTACAGTAATTATAGCAGAGAGATATCTCTTCAGTAATGTGTAATACAATCTGTTAAGAATTATTTCATAGTTCATCTCAATATTTGTATTAAGTTTTTCATAAATTTCATGACCTGAAATCAGATGTGAAGAATGAAGTAATTATTTATTATAATTGAAAGAGAGCATTCTGTGTTAAATTATAAATAATATAGACTTCATAATTCACAGTGATTTCTTGAAGAGTTTATGAATCTTTAATAGAAGTGAAAGAAGTGAAAGAAGTGAATTCAGAAGATATAATAAAGATTTAAGAAAGATAATAAGTTATTTTTAATAAAGATAATAACTGATCACTGATATATATAAGAAGAATTATTATAAGAGAAAATAATCTTCTTTCTTAGCTTAGTTATAATTTTAGTATTAACTCAGATTGAATATCATCAATATATAAAAGTAAATAAATAATCTTGATTAATCTCTATGATATTTATTGAAATATATTAATATTGTGAAAGAGAGTGTTATCAAATTACATTATCAGATAATATTATTAAAAATATATTAATATTGTAAATATCAATATTGAAAAAATGTTGATACTTATACATTATAATGATTTGTGAATCATGATAGTTAAATATATATATATATATATATTATTCCTGACTTGATTACAACTTGTACAATAATTTTTGAAAACTTAAAATTAATTTCAATTATTAATAATTATGAACTTATAACTAACTAATATAAAAAGAAAAAAACTTTTTCTACTTATTATCTTTCTTCTCTTTCTTATTCTTCTTATTATTCTTTATAATTCACTTCTTATTCTTCTTGACAAATATCTTGACTTGAGTTGAACTTTTGCTTCATTCTTACCTCTGTCAATGAAATTATCAGAATATCATACATCATCAGTGCAACAGTTGAATATATACTCTCAACAATTTTTCATAACTCTAGAATTGATTTAGTGTGTAAATTTGTCAGATTATCTTGAAGATAGCAGTCAAATTCAGTTTTATAAGTATGTAGTTTTATCTGATTTTCAGTTGTAATCAATGTATGCAAGTTCTGTTTCAAAGTTAGTATTATAGTTCTATGTGATATAAAGTATTATCAAAGATTATTACTTACTAGAGAATTGTATTTCACTGTCTTCATATCTCAAACATCTGCTTGTTCAAATCTCTGATAGTTGACATTGTAGTAGTCTCAGACTAATTTAATATATAAGTCTCATTTCATCTCTGTTCAATCTTGAGAAGTGTAGATATTAACTTAATAGAAGAAATCTAGTAGAGCTGCTACAGCATAGTACTCTGCAAAAGATTGTTCAGTTTTACTGTAATAATATACTAGTTTATCTCTTACAGTAATAATAGCCTGCACTATAACATTATCTCAGACTGAATTTCTTTTTAGATGATTCAACTACTTCTTAAGATAAGTAAATAAACTGTTATACACTCATCAGACTGACTGCAGCACTGATGTATAAGTGATTAAGACTATCTTCATTATCTTATAAAACTGAAACAGTAAATCAATTATATATTTCAACTGAGTTTACTTTATATCAGAAAGTTTTAATATCTGAATCTTTTCTCAATCAGAGTGTTGCACTTAATAATCAATTATCTGATATAATTGAAGAGTTTGAATAATTATCTTATATATTGAACTTCACTGTGTTCTAACATTCTGTATCATATTCAGTGATGTGACTGATTTATTTATTTATTAAATATCATGAAATTATTATTATTATTTAGAGGAGATATAAATCACATTAGCAATGTTTCAAATCTGTGATATTTAAATTATTAGTTAATCTATTCAAAATTAACAGTAGTGTTATTAAAAAGTGTTATTAAAAAGTAATATTAAAAAGTGTTATTAAAAAACATTATCTTTTATAAAGTAAATGTAAAAGTTACTTGAGTAATTACTTTCATCTCATTCTCATCTCAAGAATCAGTCATCTCATTATGCTTTGTCTTGATATTAAGATTCTTTATCAGTGTTTGTATCATAAGTTAAACCACATGAGTAATACAGAGAATATGACCTTATTTATTATTTCAGAAATACAAAGTCAATTTTTACTTCAAGCTCTTTATTATAGTGTAGTTATTAACAGTATTATTAGTTGTAATTGTAAGAAGACTGAGACTAATATCTTAATAGTTATTTTTAATTACAGTTATTAATATCTCTATTATATAATTCTCAGTATGACTACTGATCAATAATTTAAATTCAATTAATGTCTCTTAATAAGTTCAGTTCTTATCAATGTAATAACATATAACTTTTATAAATGTAAGATTATTTGTACTAGTTCATACATTCACTGTGAGAGATACTCTTCAATAATTCTTCAACTCTAATTCTAGATATTATATATTGACTTTGTAGTATATCTTAAGATTGAACTGAAGACAGAATTAATATGAAATATGAAGATTTGAATTAAGTATTTCAAGAAGTATTTAAAATTCAGAGTTTTCAATTGATCAAAGAGAAAGATTCAGAGATATACACATATAAAGTAATTATTCACAGAAGTTATTAGATAAGAGTTGTGAAATCAGAGTACTGATATATAATTGTTTTCACATAGTTTTCTTCAAATTAGAAAGTTAGTATTATCAAAAATCATTATCTGATAGAGTAATTTATCAGCTCAGTAGTAATTTTCTGATTATTTTTCTTTTATTATCTGTATTCTGATGACATCAAATATTGAGAAATTTCTTTAAAACTATAATTAGTTCATGATGAATGTTTCTGAATGAAGTTGCAGTGATTGTAGTAGAGAGATAACTCTTCAGTAATCTGCAATACAACCTGTTAATAATTATTTCATAGTTTATCTTGATATTTGTGTTAAGTTTTTCATAAATTTCATGACCTGAAATCAGATGTGAAGAATGAAGTGATTATTCATTATAATTGAAAGAGAGCATTCTGTATTAAATTATAAACAATATAGACTTTGTGATTCACAGTGATTTCTTAAAGAGTTTATAAATCTTCAATAGAAGTAAAAGAAGTGAAAGAAGTGAATTCAGAAGATATGATAATAATTTAAGAAAGATAATAATTTATTTTCAATAACTGATCACTGATGTATGTAAGAAGAATTAATATAAGAGAAAATAATCTTGTTTCTTAGCTTAGTTATAATTTTAGTACTAACTCAGATTGAATATCATTAATGTATAAAAGTAAATAAACAATCTTGATTAATCTCTATCATATTTCTTGACATATATTAATATTGTGAAAGAGAGTGTTATCAAATTATATTATCAGATGATATCATTAAAAATATATTAATATTATGAATATCAATGTTGAAAAAATGTTAATACTTATACATTATAGTGATTTGTAAATCATGATAGTTAAATATATATATATATATATGTATTATTTCTGACTTGATTACAACTTGTACAATAATTTTTAAAAACTCAAAATTTCAATTATTAATAATTATGAACTTATAACTAATTAATATAAAAAGAAAAAAACTTTTTCTACTCATTATCTTTCTGCTCTTTCTCATTCTTCTTATTATTCTTTATAATTTACTTCTTATTCTTCTTCTTCTTCTTCTTCTTCTTCTTCTTATCTGAGATAATAATCATCTCAAAATCTCTCTTCACTGTCTTCTCAGAGAAGGATTCTCACTGCTTTCTCTTAGTCAGATCAATCTGCATCTCAAAATCCTGCATTTCCTGATCTGCTGTCTCAGGTTTCATCTCAGTGATAAGTAGATTGACATTCTTAGAGAGCAGAGCTGTCTTCTCAATATTCTGAATTATGAAATGCATTTGAGATCTGAACAAGGTCTTAATTCTCTTCTTCTCTATCAGCTTCTGCTAATCAATTAGAGAACAGAAGTATTATTAAAAATTATTATCTCTTAATAAATAAAAAACTTATCAGTTTTGACTTCTTTATCTTCTACTTTAACACTCTCTTAATCTTCTTCAACTACTGTTTATTTACAGTAATACTCTTCTTCTCTCTCTCTCTCTTCATCTTAGTCTTAAATTATTCTTAAGACTTCTTCTGATCTTATCACTGCTGTATAAGACTCTTCACTATCTTCTTCTTCAATCTCTCACAGATGATGTTATCTATATTATTTCTATACTTAGTTCAGTCTAAATCTATCAAGAGTATTACTTAAAATTGTTATCATTCTACTCTCTTACAGAGTCTTTTCAAGACATTATAACATGTCTTACAATCTGTCTTCTCTCACTTAAACATCTTCTTCTTCTCTTTCTTCAATCTGTGACAGTACTTACATGCCTTGATAGTTCACAGAACTGCAGAATATTTGAAGAGAAATAATATAATTGATTTCAGTAAGTATTGAAGAGAGATGAAGATAGAAGAGATGATTAGAAATAATATAATAATAATGATAATAATAATGATGATGATGATAATGATGATAGTGATAGTGATAATAGTGATAATAATGATAATAATGATGATGATAATGAAAGAGAGAGTGTATTGAAATATATTACTAACTTATCAAATATAATGAGACTTAAAGAAAATATTAATAGCTTTCAGTGATATACAGAAACAGCTACAGTGTTGCATAGTAATATCATCTTTATTCAATACATATACTATTGATATTCTTTGTATACAGTTATTATATAATCTGTATCAGAGATACATACAGAAAACAGATCTTTATTGCTAGAGTAAATGATTACAGCAATTCTCTGTTTTTATATTATAAAGATAAGTTATTCTTATTTCTTTCTTCTCTCTTTTCTCTTCTTCAATCAATTACTAATTTCAAGCTGATATGAAAACTATTAAAACACTCTCAGAAACTCTCAAATTGAAGAGTATAGACTAATTAAATTTTAAATACAGAAGAAATCAAATTATCTTCTATAGATTCAATTATTCACTTTCTCTTAAATAAAACAGCAGTCATGTCTCTCTTCCCTCTCAATTAAACAAAACATGGCCTGTGAAAAGCAAGTATCACATCAGACTATAATAACTAACATAGTCTCAGCACACAGAACTGTATATACACAGTGTATACTGAACTGAGAGACTGTATGAGTTGTAAACTGACAGCAGCATCTCAGAGAGAGCTGTGCAGTGTAAAAAAGTCACAACTCTCAGTTATATACACAGAGAGTGAATCACTGTAGTAAGTGTATATGCATTGAAGTAATACTTTTTAATAACACTCAGTCTCTGATATAATGAAAATAGAGTCTCTCTGTGAGATCTATTTTTATCAGAAGTCAGAGAATCTTATATTTCTCAAGATCATCTTTATACATATTATTCATGAAATTAATGAGAGAAATCATTAATTTCAGTATTCTGTTCTTGATATTATTCAAGTGATAGCAGAGTTCATTCTGATCATACTTTTTAAGTGTATGTTTTCTAATTATTCACATTTATATAGATATATACTGATTATTTATTAGATAATGTTAAGATAATAACTTATTACAGCTGTATTATTCTCACTGTGAGAAATACATAATTGATAATGAACATTGTAAAGACTCTGAGAAATGAGTATTTTAAGAATACTGCAGCTCTGCAATCTTGATTTTTTTTTATTTTTTTTTTATTTTTATTTTTTTCTTTTCTTTTTTTTTTCTTTCTCTTTCTTTCTCTTTTTTTCTTTCTCTTCTTTTTTTCTTTCTCTTTTTTTTTTTTTTATGGGGGATTTTTTTCCTGGGTATTTTTATTTTTTGGGGTTTTTTAATAATTTTTTTAGATTCTTAGGTTTGAAGTGTTAATAAAAGAGGAAATGAAATTGAGGGACCTGGTGATACGAAAGACGTAACGGGTATGCAGGATGAAAGTCCTCTGGGTGGAAGTGTTCAAGGTGGAGGGAGGGATGGTATGGGTTG
>NW_025544785.1:462342-496460 GCF_000003525.1 Blastomyces dermatitidis ER-3
ATACTCTCTGTTGAATTTTCAACAAATGAGTACTATGTTATGATATTATGTAAGTGAGAAATGATTTCATCATCTCATTTAATGCCATTTTCAATAATGAGATCAGAATGAAAATATGACTAAGAATTCAAATATATTCTTTATCTGAGACTAGATTTTTATTTGAAAAGTGAATCTGAGATCTTTAATATTTGAAATAACATGATTTGAAATCAATGTAATGAATATAAATCATGATCAGAAGTAATACTTTTAGACAATGTAATAACTGTAAAGTTTGATTCTGGTCTCAGACATAGTCACACAGTCAGTCTAATAAAAGATATAAGATAAATTTATATAATAGTCAGAGAAAGATCTGCAGACTATAAAGAATTTTATAAAATAAGAAACTGAGTGACAGACTCTTTTTTCTTTATAGTAATATGAAATTTTTCCTCACTAAGATTTTTTATAGATATAAAGAGTTTTTAATGAGTATCACTGCAGTGCTGAGTCTGATTCTATAGAATCACTTAGTGAAAGACTTTATAAATAAAGCTTTAGAGAGAAAAGAGTATGTAAGAAATCTTACTTCTTATAAATTCTTTATCTCTATTTCTATCTCTTGTATAATTAATAGAGTTAGCAGTCTCTAACTACACACAACTATATAGACTGAAGTTCACAACTACTATTTATAACTTAGCTTGAATACTATTATACATTTAATCTCTACATTTATTTTTCTATCATGAATACTTTTAGTAGCTATCAGTATATATCATGTCAAGCTGTAAACACCTAAATAATTATCTGTGAGCACTTATTCTTACAATTTCATTTAAGATGTCTTGACTCAGATTTTAATAGAGCTCACTCTGCTTTTCAGATTTCAGCAGTTTTATACTTTCTTCAACTGCTTTTCAATCAGCTTTTTCAAAGTTAGATTAATTAGAGAGAAGAGAATTTTCACATCTTTATTTTTTACTTAGTTTAATATTAAATTGAATAATCTCATGATCTGATTCTGAGGTCTTATTTAAATTAATAAATCAGTTTATAAGTCTTTTTTCAATTAGATTTTATAATATGAAAATGAGATCTATAATAGATTTCTATTTCATATCTTTTCTACAGAATTTTTATTGATCAGACTTATTAACTAAATCTATTAAATACTTAAAAGTTTATTTAACTAGTTTATCTACTCTTACTGCTCTTCTGCATTCTGAATTTTATCAGAAATAATGTGTATTCAAATCTTCTGCTATTATAGAGTTTTTTAATTAAGTTATATTCAAAAATTCTCTATTAATTATTCTGATATTATTGTTTTCTTTCAATGACTTTTTATTATAGATATTTATAAGTTGTATAGTATTAAACTTATTCTCTTTATCTATAATATCACTCATTAGAATATCAGAGTCAGATATAATATTAAATCTTAGATTAAATTAATATCTTGATCTTTTTCTTTTATAAATCACTAAACTTTATCTCAGATTTTTCAGGTAAAAAGCAGTAGTAGTTTGAATGAGAAATGATATACTTTTACTCAGCATTAAAATTTAATTCTTGAAAAAGTATAAAATTAACTTTTTATTCAAATGTAATTTGAAGATAAGAATAAATGTAATTTAAGTTTCTATTCACATTGTTTTAAATAAATGTAATTTTTGAGAAGTTTTTAAACTTTTTTTATTATTTTTATTGTATATTAATACTAAAAGAGAGTAGAGGTTGAGTAGAATCTAAATCACTATCATCAGATAGTAGATTATAACTATTTTGAAAAGCAGGAATTTTAACTGCTTATATTCTTTCTAGTTTATTAATAAAGTCATTTCTCATTTCTCTAATCTTAACAGGTATTTGAGAATTCAAATTCTGTTTATATTTAGCTGAAGAATTTGAGTTTAAGAATTTAGATAATTGAGAGTTTCTTCTTTTTGAGCTTGTAGTTGTAGATTTACTGACTTGACTGTTATCTTCAGTTTTAGATTGACTTTGAGCTTCTTCTTTTCTTCAGTTCTTTTAAATTCTTGAAGTAAACATGTATTCTTTTGAGCTAGATACATGCTTTTCTTTGTAGTTAGAGCATCTAAGCAGAGTATATTAATATATTTTATCTCTTTTTGAGCATATTTTATATTTATACTCACTAGTTTTGTAATCTTTGACACAGAATTCACATTTTGAGTCTCTGAAATAAGAGATTGCAAAGTGTTCATGTCTTTGACAGTTTGAACACTGTGTTTATAATTTGAGATTCATTCTTAAGTCTTTGTATTTATGAACTCTCATTTTCAAATCTGTCACTCTTACTTCAGAGATTTTTGATTATTCAAGAGTCTTTGTATATACTAGAACAGAGGCATTTCTTCTGTTTTATCTGAATTCAATTGAATTCAGTTATGCAGACTTCTTTCTCAGTTGAATAGACCTGTATTCTTTTAACTCATTTTTAAGAAGTAGCATTTCTTCCTCACAGTCAAAAATTTCAACTGAAATATTATGAAGAATGAATTTGTCTCACTTTTCATTTCTTTCAGATAGAATTATTGTGTTTAACAGAGATTCTATTACTGATTTTCAGATATTCTCATTCTCAATAAGGAATTCTGTACTGAATTCAGGCATTGTAGTTAGAATGATGAAATTTTCAAAGAAAGATAACTCAATTGAAGCTATAACTAATTTTTGAACTTCAATATCACTTATTAACTGAGAAAAGAACTGCTGATTAATTTCATTTCTGATTTTGAAAATGAGATTTAAGTGTTGAAAGCTCTTCATTTAATATAAGATAGTATAAGCTGAAGTGTATGAAGTATAATATAAAATTACTCACTTATTTACACTCAGTAAAGTATTTATAATACTTATCTTATACATTCACTTTCTTAAAGTTATACAAGATTCATTTGAAAAACTTATTTTATATTTATAAGAATGAATATTACTCTGAGTCTGTGAGATTTATCTTTTTATCTATTATTTCTAATAACTTCACTTTTCTGTATAGAAATGCTACAGATGTTAAGACTTATTAAAATTTTATTAACTCTCTATTTATAAGTTCATACTTAATATAATAATACAATTGCATTTAACTGAGTCAGCTGATTATAGTATTATTTTTTCAGTTATTATTAAAGCTTAATAACTCTGACAGATTACTCAGCTTATTGTAACTCATACTTGAATTCTTATTATATATAATAGTTTCAGATAATATATACACTTCTGAAGAGATTATAAATAATTATAATAAGATCTTCCGATTTAATACAGTTATCTGTCTATATAAATATTCAATATTCTGCTACAGATTTACAATCTTATTTTCTCTTTTCTTATTAATAATAATAATTATGTCAGTGAAGTGATTCATAGTGAATACTTAATTCATAGTGAATATCAATTGTTACTTAACTTCTACTTCAGTCTGTTACTGTGTATACATGACTTTAATTTCATTTAGAATTCTTATATATATACAGAGCTTTGCTTTCAGTTCTGTGATCTCAGCTGCTTTTCTTACTATTTTAGATAAATCTTCTAAGAGATTCTGTATATCTTCTGATTCAGATAGTAGAGAAGAGTGTTATTTATATTAATTAGAGAAGATATTTATTTCAAAAGCGTTTTTATTAATTGTACAGTGTCTATTATTCTATAACTTCTATTACTCTTATACAATTCTAATAATAATTATCTCTCCTTTTATTCTTCTGAGTAGAAAGTGAATTTCTTTGAATTAATATTAACTATCTCTATTCTCTTTTTCTCATATTTTATTATGTTTGCATATATGGCCTTTATCTGAGTATGAAGTTTTCTCTCAATAAGCAGAGTAGTATTAATTAAATGCTCTTTTACTCACTGCTTCTTCATATACTCTTACTCTGAGATGTTTTAGAATCACTCTGATATAATAACTATGAATTACTTTGTAAATAGAATTATCATACTCTGAAGAAGTCTGTGCTTCTTATCAGTTTTTAAACATGCTATCAGATGTGATTTAAAGATTGCTTGAGTCAGTGTAAGATTACAGATGTACATCAGCTTCTTATATATAAATTAATTAGTAACTGATAGAGCTTCTTTACATTCGTAAGTGTATTTAGAAGCGGCCGCGTTATTATTCCGTGACTGTATATTCTTCTAAATTATATACAGATTCAGAGAGTTTCTCTGTTACAGATATAAAGAATAATATTTTATAAGTGATTAATAAATTCTCTAAGACTTCTTCTATAGAGATTATTTATAGTTCAGATAGCTACTTCTGAGTGTCTGTAGTAAAGTTTACAGAGATTAAAGTATATAAGTTTCTAGTTTATTCAGTTATAATGAGCAGTTGCTGACTGACAAAGCTTGAAATATAAGAATAAATACTTACAGATAATTATTCAGTGATTCACAGTTTAACATGATATATACTAATAGCTACTAGAAGTATTTACAGTAGAAAGATAAATATAGAGATTAAATGTATAATAGTATTTAAGCTGAGTTATAAATAGTAGTCACAAACTTCAGTCTATATAGTTGTATGTAGTCAAGAGCTGCTAACTCTATTAATTACACAAGAGATAGAAATAAAAGTAAAGAATTCATAAGAAGCGAGATTTCTTATAAATAAGTTATTATGTTAATATTACTTAATAAATAATCAGTATATATCTATATAAATGTGAATAATTAGAAAATATATACTTAAAAAATATCATCAGAGTGAACTCTGCTATCACTTAAATTATATTAAGAACAGAATACTGAAATTGATAATTTCTTTCATCAATTTCATAGACACAATATGTAAAAATAGTTTTAAAAAATATAAAATTCTTCAACTTTTGATAAAAACAAATCTTATAAAAAGACTCTATTATCATGATATCAGAAACTGAGTATTATTAAAAAGTATTACTTTTATATAATATATATACACTTACTTCAGTAATTTACTCTCTGTATATATAATTGAGAGTTGTAGCTTTCTCACACTGCATAGCTCTTATTAACATACTACTATCAGTATGTAATTTACACAGCTTTTTTGTCTCAACTGCAGTTTTTATTGATATAAAAGAAGCATTTAACCATGTTTCAAAGTCAAAGTTAATTCAGACTTTGAAGATGTTAAAACTGCCACTTTCTCTAATAAAATGAGTTAACTGTTTTATGTCTAAAAGAATCATACAACTATTCTTTGATGAAATGAAATAAGACAAGACTGAGAAAAAAATAGAAGTACTGCAAGAATCTTTAATCTCTCTCATTTTATTTGCAATATACACTGCATATCTATTCAAAAATGAAGATATGAAAGTAGTGTGATCTCTGAGTTATGTAAATGATATTGATCTAGTCTACAGCTCAAAAACAATCAGAGAGAATTTGAAAGTGATTGAAAAAGCAGTAAAGAAAATCTTTGTTAGAGCAGATATTAATCAAATTCAATTTAATATGAATAAAACTGAGTTAATTCATTTCTTTCCTAGATTTAATGAGAAAGAACTATCTCTAACTCTTTTAAATAGAGAGATTAAACCCAGTTTAAATATCAAATGATTAGGAGTATGATTAAACTCTAAGTTAAATTTTAAATATCATATTCAATAAAGAACTATCAAGACAGAAAGACTATTAAATAATATAATCAGACTATCAAATACAGAGAGAGATCTATTCTTCCAGACTATGAGACAGTTATATATAGTCTGTATTATCTCAGTAGCTGATTATGAAGTTCAAGTTTGATGAAATAATCAAGGAAATTTCACTGAACTTTTTCAAAGACTGTAAAACAGAGCTTTGAAAAGAATTCTGAAAGTATTTAAATCATCTTCTATTAAAGCAATGAAAATTATAGCTTCAATTCCTTCTTCTACTATTAGATTTGAAAAGGCCTGTATGAACTATGCTCTGAGAGTTATGAAGATGAGCTCAAATCATATAATCAGAGAAAGAGTCTCTTCATCATTTTCATCAACTAACTCTGAAAATGAACTAGATTGAAATAGATTTCTTGATTGAAATGAAAATAATTCTTCAAAGAAAATGTCTTCTCAACTATACAGACTATACTCACTGATTAAAGATCAATTTTCTTCTTTAAATATTGAAAAAGTGAATCATGAGAAGATATCTCTCTGAAGAGTAAAGCTTAAATCTCTTATAGACTTATAAATAAGTGAACTATCTAAAGAGAAAGAATATGAACAGCATTTAAAGAGAATTTCTACAATTAATATAGAAAACTCTATTCTGATTTATTCAGATAGCTTAAAAAATGAGAATCTGAATAAATTAGATACAGACATTGCTTATACTGAAGATAATATCAATTTTATCTCAGATTTCTGAAATCTAGACAGTGAATCTGAAGTCTTTGATACTGAACTATTTATAATAGTGAAAGCTTTTAAACTTATTAAAATAAAATCTTATAAAAGAGAAAATAGTTTGAAAGAGATATGAATATTCTCTGATAGTCAAGCTGTCTTAAAAAGACTTAGAAATAGTCAGATTCATAATGATTCAATGAATCTTGAACTGATTTTAAACTCTGTTTTGAAAATTTAAAAGAGAAGAATATCAAAGCTGATAATTTATCTACACTAAGTTCCTGCTTATATGAATATTCATGACAATGAATTGACTGATTCAGCTGTAAAAAAGAGTTCAGAATTAAGCAGATTTATTCAAAAAATTATATTCTGATCTTTTATAAAGAGAAAGATAAAAGAATCTTGTTTAGATAAGTGAAATAAAAGCTGACAGAAATAAAAGAAGAGTATACATTATTCAAGATTTGAAACAAAACTCAAGTGAAAATCTTGTTCAATTAAATGTAAAAAGAAAATATTCTCATCTATAATACAGCTGAAACTAGAACATGACTATTTCAAATCTTATATGCAAAGATTTAATGATAGATTTGATTTAATAGAATGCTCATTCTATAATATAAATAAGAATTCTAAGTATATTGTAATACACTGTGTATTATACAATAGTCTCAGAGTCAGATTGAAAGAGAAGTATGATCTAAATCAATTAAATATGAGATTCTTATTCTCAACTGAGACAGAAATTAAATACTTAATAGACTTTCTATCAGAAACTCAAGCAGCTACAAGAAAATAGTTAAATTCAGAAATATCTGAATATAAAGAGAAGAAAATTGATTAGATATAGTCTGTTAAAACAGTTATATACTATCTTTTGATAATTTGTTTTGTTACAGTCTCTCTTTACTTTACTTTTTCTTTTTATTCTTTTCTATCTATCTATTTAATGTGTCTATCTTTAAGACTGTATTCTCTTTTCTTTTGTCATGATATTGTCAAATGATTTCAAAGTATCAGAAGATGTTAAAATACTGTAATTTATAAACAGTTTTTATATTCTGAGCTGAAATTTTCTGATTTTGCATATCTGCAATTGGTGAATGTATACTAGTTAACTTTATAGATATAGGAAAAACCCTGAGAACTAAAAGTTCTCAGGTAGATGTCATAGTCTCTGACTGCATACATCTATAATTGAAGAATAATAATAATAATAATACACAGCTTTTCAATTTATCACATACTATATATATACAGCTCTGTATACTGAGTAGACTGGCCGCTGAAATCATGAATTTCACGTTAATCTCATTTGATCTGATCTCATACATTTCTTGACCTGAATCCCGCTGAAACTAATCATTAAAAAAACATACAAAGTGACTATTTATCAGATCTCAAAATAATCAATCAACTCAGAAAATAAACTGAATTGAAATAGATTTCTTGATTGAAATGAAAATAATTCTTTAAAGAAAATGCTCTCTTAACTATACAGACTATATTCACTGATTAAAAATCAATTTTCTTTATTAAATGTTAAGAAAGTTAATCATGAGAAGATATCTCTCTGAAGAGAAAAGCTTGAATCTCTCATAGACTTGTAAATAAGTGAACTATCTAAAGAGAGAGAATATGAATAGTATTTAAAGACAATCTCTATAATTAATATAAAAAACTCTATTCTGATTGACTCAGATGACTTAAAAAATGAGAATTTAAACAGATTAGATACAGACATTACTTATACTAAGAATAATATTAATTTTATCTCAGATTTCTGAAATCTAGGCTGTGAATCTGAAGTCTTTGATACTGAACTATTTACAATAGTGAAAGCTTTCAAACTTATTAAAATAAAATCTTATAAAAGAGAAAATAGTTTGAAAGAGATATGAATATTCTCTGATAGTCAAGCTGCTTTAAAAAGACTTAGAAATAGTCAGATTCATAATAATCAAATGAATCTTAAACTGATTTTAAATTCTGTTTTAAAAATTCAAAAGAGAAGAACATCAAAACAGATAATTTATCTGTACTAAGTTTCTACTTATATAAATATTCATGATAATGAATTGACTAATTCAGCTGTAAAAAAGAGTTCAGAATTAAGCAGATCTATTCAAAAAACAGTGTTCTGATCTTTTATAAAGAGAAAGATAAAAGAATCTTATTTAGATAAGTGAAATGAAAGCTGATAGAAATAAAAGAAGAGTATACATTATTCAAGATTTGAAATAAAACTCAAGTGAAAATCTTGTTTAATTAAATGTAAAAAGAAAATATTCTCATCTATAATTCAGCTAAAACTAAAATATGATTATTTCAAATATTATATACAAAGATTTGATAATAGATTTGATTCAATAGAATGCTCATTCTGTAATACAAATGAAAATTCTGAGTATATTGTAATGCATTGTGCACTATACAATAGTCTCAGAGTCAGATTGAAAGAGAAGTATGATTTAAATCAATTAAATATAAGATTTTTATTCTCAACTGAGATAGAAATTAAATACTTAATAGACTTTCTATCAGAAACTCAAGCAGCTATAAGAAAATAGCTGAATTCAGAAATATCTGAATATGAAGAGATGAAAATTGATCAGATATAGTCTGTTAAAACAGCTATACACTATCTTTTAATATTTTTATTTTGTTATAGTCTCTATTTACTGTACTTTTTTCTTTCTTCTCTTTTCTATTCTTTTCTACTTACTTATTTAATGTGTCTCTCTTTGAGACCCTGTTCTCTTTTCTTTTGTCATGATATTTCTAAATGATTTCAAAGTATTAGAAGATGTTAAAATACTGTAATTTGTAAAAAGTTTTTATATTTTGAGCTGGAATTTTCTGATTTTCATATCTGAAATTGATAAATGTATAATAGTTAACTTTATAGATATTAAAAAAACTCTGAGAACTAAAAGTTTTCAGATAGATGTTATAGTCTCTGACTACATACATCTATAATTGAAGAATAATAATAATAATAATAAAGATCTCAAAATGAGATCATGACTTAGACAAAATAAGAAAGTGATTTCATTTAATCTCATTTAGTTTCATTCTTAGTATGAAGTTACTATTTTTAGACATTTTAAGGTTTTTTTTAGACTACTTTTAATTTTTTAAAAAGTAATGCTTTTTGATAATGCTCAAATAAGATTTAAAGTCATTTAAAGCAATAAAAAAATTTAAATTGAGAAGTGAAAATCATGATCTTATTTAAAAAATATAATAAGAGTAGACAGTAAGTCTCACTGAGATAGTATAAGACTACTATCTAATCTTAAAACTGTGTAATAAGATTAATCAAATTAATAATAAAATTATCAAATATTCTGATTCTGGTTTCAGACACGGTCACACGGTCAGTCTAATACTGATACTGTATTAAGTATTATAATTTAATATAATACTTACTTTTCTCAGACTATGTTTCATTTAAGAGAGAGAAAGAATGCAACTACTGTTTTATTAAAAGAGAGTAAATAATTAATATTTTAAAAGATAATTTAATTTCTTCTATATTTATTAAAAATTTGATTAATCTATACTTTTCAATTTGAGAATTTCTGAGAGTGTTTTAATAGTTTTTATATCAGCTTGAAATTAATAATGATTTAAAAAAGACAAAAGAGAGAAGAAAGAAATAAGAATAACTTATTTTTTTATAATATGAAAACAGAGAATTACTGCAATTATTTTTTTTTAATAATAAAGATCTGTCTTCTGCATGTATCTCTGATATAGATTATGTAATAACTGTATATAAAGAATATTAATAGTACATATCTTAAATAAAATAATGTTATTATATAACACTGTATGAAGAGTGCTATTAAAAAAATTACACTGATAAAAAGATAGCTAGACAGTACTACAAATCTTAGCAGAAATTCACACTGTAATTTATACTGAATATTCAGTTCTTGATTATTTTCATTATCTTTACTATCATTTAATACATGAGAAATATACTCTTCAACCTGCTTCTTTTTAACATGTAATCTGTCTGCCTGTTAATATGCCTTCTTTTAATGTGTAATCTACCTGTCAATCTCATCTCACAGTCAGATGAGTATTTTATTTCTTTATTTACTTATATTATCTTTCTTCTCTATATTTATTATTATCTTCTAAATTCTTATTAATCTTGTTAAATCTTTGTAAGAATAGTATCTTTAATACTATTATTTCTCTGAGTTAGTTAGCTAGATTCGAGACCATCTCTAAGTCATTCATTATGAAGTATAATATATAATAGTTCAGAATTAAATCCACATTCAATTGCATGTTTAAATATACAGTTGATTTATTATTATTATTATTCTTTAATTATAGATGTATGCAGTCAGAGACTATGACATCTACCTGAGAACTTTAGTTCTCAGGGTTTTTTTCTATGTCTGTAAAGTTAACTATTATATATTCATCAATTTCAGATATGTAAAATCAGAAAATTCCAGCTCAGAATACAAAAACTGTTTACAAATTACAGTGTTTTAACATCTTTTGATACTTTGAAATCATTTGACAATATCATGACAAAAGAAAAGAGAAAAAGAACATAGTCTCAAAGATAGACACATTAAATAAATAGATAGAAAGAAATTGAAAGAAAAAGATAAAGAAAAAGATAAAGTAAAGAGAGACTATAACAAAACAAATTATTAAAAGAGAGTGTATAGCTGTTTTAACAGACTATATCTGATTAATTTTCTTCTCTTCATACTCAGATAATTCTGAATTTAGTCATTTTCTTATAGCTGCTTAAGTTTCTGATAGAAAGTCTATTAAGTATTTAATTCCTGTCTCAGTTGAGAATAAGAATCTTATATTTAATTGATTTAGATTATACTTCTCTTTCAATCTGACTCTGAGACTATTGTATAATGCACAGTGTATTATAATATACTCAGAATTCTCATTTGTATTGTAGAATGAGCATTCTATTGAGTCAAATCTATCATCAAATCTTTGTATATAAGATTTGAAATAGCCATGTCCTAGTTTCAGCTGTATTATAGATGAGAATATTTTCTTTTTACATTTAATTGAACAAGATTTTCACTTAAGTTTTATTTCAAATCTTGAATAATGTATACTCTTCTTTTATTTCTATCAGCTTTCATTTCACTTATCTAAACAAGATTCTTTTATTTTTCTCTTTATAAAAGATCAGAATATAATTTTTTGAATAGATCTGCTTAATTCTGCACTCTTTTTTACAGCTGAATCAGTCAATTCATTATCATGAATATTCATGTGAGCAGGAACTCAGTGCAGATGAATTATCAGCTTTGATATTCTTCTCTTTTGAACTACAGGTGCTAGTCACCCGCAGGATGCATCTTAAGCTAATTACATTTAATTCTCTATAATTAACTGATCACTGTATCTGTCCTCTCGAGCCAGTCACTAATTTTCAGAGATATTAGTTAGTGACTGCTACTGCTCACTTAGTAGTGTATACACCAAGCTTTCAGTTGCTGATCTCGGCCTCATTAGATGCTCATAAGCCTATCAATCAGCTGTTATAGCCTCATCTCATATTAGAGACTAATCATAGACTTGATGACTGCAGTTCTTCCTGTTAGTATTAGAGCTTGATAGTGAGCTTACAGACTCAAGCCTATCAGAGTGTTCTGTCTAGAGCCTAGATGCATGTCTAGACCTGCTAGTCAGATGATTTTCAAAATCATTCTCTGTATTTGAGAGAGAGCTAGGCTCTGATAATGACTCTAGTTAGAGACTTGCTTAAGTAGTATATAATCACTACATTAGACTTGGCTCTATATTGTTAGAACCTTGACAGATGCACAGTAGAATAGTTGAGACATTGACATCTTATACCAGCTCTGATGAGTGTTCACAGAATCTCACTTAACTAGTGACTTAGCTTGCAGTAGGGAGTTCTACCCTGCATCAAGCCTTACTAATTAGACTCAGCCTCTATTACATGGGGGCTTTCATGGGTAAGAAGTGGCAGGTGCCAGCGGTGGGATTCGAACCCACACACTTCTAATGTGTGCGGCCTTGGTTACCAGTCTTACCAACTGGGCCACGCTGGCTATACAGTTGATTTGACTCTTTGAGATCTGAGAGATTTCCGTGATTTCAGCATTTAACTTGCTAAAATAGAGTGATTTAAGAGCCGGTATGAGAGATCTTGTAGCAATATCAGTATTAAGTACTATATTTTAACAGCTATGAATTGTCAGATGAGATATCAGAGATGAGAAATTAGAGAATAAAAACAAATTAAAAAGAATATGAGATTATTAGAAGCTAAATATATTTACTCATTAAAACATAATAGCATTTCTTAGCTCTATTAATTGAATCTGAGCGGCACAATTCTTTTAATAGCACTCTTTGTAGCTGTTTCTATATATCTTTAAAAGCTGTTAATATTTTGTTTGACTTTTTTTATATTTGATAAGTTAATAATATATTTCAAAACACACTCTCTTCTTTAAAAATCTCATTATTATTATCTGACAATTTATAGTTTAAAAATGCTAGTCAGAATAATCTTTATAACAGTTTTACAGATGAATGTTAAACTATGATGAGAGAATGAAAAATTTCAGAGATGTAATGAGAGTTCATATTCTGATTTTCAGAAATGTTGTGATAAATTTTACAGTGATTTTATAATTTTTTTATTTTTCATATTGAATAATTTGAATAGAAATAAAATATCAGTGTGAATATTAAAGTTATTGTATTTCTACTGTAAATATTGTGTTTAACTGTGAATTCACTGTTCTGATAGCATTTACTGTGTCAGAATGGTGGATCCGCTGTTCTGAAAAACCCCCAATTTCTAGTATGGGTTGATTCTCCTACAAAAGCAGCGCGGGCCCAGGGCACTAATCCGGAATCGAGGAGTCTGAGTACTGTACACCCTGATAAAAAGGTTTTTGCGAGCCTTGCTCAACCCCGCTCAGGGGTAGCATTTGGCGGCTGCCGCAGACTCAGCGTGCCGTCTTGGCTGCGTAACTTAGCCTCTACTAGAGCTTCGGATTGGCGGACGGATAGTTATATATAACTTAGCACAGACATCTCGTGTCTTGTTTTTCCGACTTCGACGTTGGTCCTGAATGGGAATGAAGCGAGGACAGAGAGGCACAAGTATGATGCAACAAAGAAAAAAGAAAGGAAACAATTGAGACGAAAAAGGGCTGCCAGCCGTCTCAGATTGAGTTCCAGCCGAATCCCCGCTTGCCGGGGAGATTAATTTGCGCTCTGCGGTCTTCAGCGCGAGAGGGCAGTCGCCTAAAACTTGAGGGTTTTGATCCCAACAGCTGAGAGCCTCATTTCCCTAGCCTGACGATGACTTCCAAGAAAAATCTCTCAGGTAGGTGGACAGCAGAAATATAGGAGAACAGGATACGGATACTGTTCGGATCTCAGGCTGCTGCACTGCCTGTCAAACAAAGGGTCTGTGGTTGGACGTGCAGCATTGAAGCTTGACTAGGTCATGACCCAGCTTTTGGTTGCTAGTATGTACTCCGTACATTACATTACTTTGCTCTGTGCATTGTGCGACGGAGTGACATAAAAGAGTGAGGTAACTTAGTTACCTATCTATCTTAAGATCAGCATTTGTTCTATCTTTTCTGAGCAGCTCCTCGGGACTACCTATATGTACGTACAGTACAGTACCTTAGTTACCTGTAGGTGTGTGTTTTCCCTCCTTCGACGCGGCACAGAGCTGCAGATTCTGCGCGATTTGTCAAGCCCACCTCCTTCATCACTCCATATTCCAATTCAACTGATACCCCAGCCTTGTTGCAGCTATGACAAACCACTTTTTACATCCATCCACAGCATAGCAAAAGGAGGGGGAGGGGTGTGTGTGTGTGTGTGTGTGTGTGTGTGTGTGTGTGTGTGTGTATGTGTGGAGGGCTAGCGCAAGGTCCAACCGCCCAGCCTAATGGTTGCCGACGACACTCCGACTTCCATCCCATCTCATCCAACATCACCGAGTTCACTCCGTACCTACGGAACGGCTGTACATGGGTCCCGCACAATGGATTTTGTCAGTAACTAACTGACTTGTCTATTTATAGATCCAGGACCGTTCAATGCATCTAGAGCGTGGTTGGCATACACCAGTTGCATGAACCTGTTCGTGTGACTCTCAAGCATTCAATTAAGCATCATATCTCATCCATTCTCTTCTAGTTGGCGTACC
The DNA here is from genome assembly GCF_000003525.1 of Blastomyces dermatitidis ER-3. Classification (NCBI taxonomy): domain Eukaryota; kingdom Fungi; phylum Ascomycota; class Eurotiomycetes; order Onygenales; family Ajellomycetaceae; genus Blastomyces; species Blastomyces dermatitidis. The sequence continues at coordinate 476,905 of NW_025544785.1, forward strand.
TGGAGGGCCGATGTTTGAGTCAATTGGCTGCGTGCTGAAACTCGGCCATCGGCGTACGGAATTTGGGATAAGCAGCTTTGGTGTTCCTTTCCATGATACCTTGTGGTGGCAGACAAACTGTGCCTGGGAGTAAAGCGATGATGATGATGAATGCAGTGACTAGGTACTATATCCTTAAACGGATTAATTTGGAGCAGGAAGGTAACAGAGGTATCATTCAGGACCAACAACTCTCTGCACCTATAGCCTGTCTGATTGGTTATCAGTAAAAAGTATCTGATGCAAAGGCGATGAGGACGGTGGCGCTGAAAGCCTGGTCTAACATTGGGAAAGTTGCATTCCGTTTACAACCAATGCAAGCCACCTATCCGACTGCTCATGAAGTACAGGGTCCTGTCCGTATGAGATGTTGATGCCTTACCCGGTCTACAAAGAAGATGGATGGTAAAGATAAACACTGCATGTCATAACCCCTCTGCAGGAGCGGCATCTCGTACGGAATGTCCTCAGAATTGATTCCCAAATTCCCGTCCACACTTTCGGCTGAACCATGTGGTGCCTGCTTGCAGGTAGAACTCACCAATGGTACATAACCAGACAAGGACACCCCTCCCCCCCTGCCGTGTCTTGCGCTTTTCTGCCGTACAATTTTCTATCCAGAATGCTATTGTTCCCAGACGAACTATTTGCTAACCAACAATGAGTGACTGGTGGACTGATTTCGCCAACAATCTTGCTACAGACCTTGCTCCCCTTGTTTCTCTATTTGGAGAAGCCCCTACCAAGCAGTATCTGAGCGAGTGTCTATATACAACTGACATTATCATCTTTGCAACCGCACCTCTTGGTATCATTACTGCAGTTGTCTCAGCAATCCGTGTTTACGGCACCCCGTCCCTCAGAGCTTTTATTGGACGCGCTCAGGAAGGAGCAGGTACAGCCGAAGCCGAGCTCTGCTCATCCACCAGCCGTGATGTCTGTGAACTCTATAACAATGGAGGCGTCACTCGTGTTTTTGGCCGCCCGAAGCTCCTAGAGATAATTCACGATGAGGAGGCGACGGAAGATGACTTCTATCGAAAAGCCCCAGACACACCTCCAAACGCGGGAATCTATACATTTGAAGACTATCTTAAGACGCCCCGAAATGAGTGGAGGGAGCTCAAAAAGCCTTTCGAGGATGAAGAACGCCTTGCCTCACTCTTTAACAGCGGAAAGGCGGAGTCTTTGGATTCTATGGCGTCTCAACAGAACTTCGCTCCAAATCCGAATCTATCTCTAAATGTGGGATTAAAAAAAAGAAAAATGCGTTGGTATATTGCAGCATCCATATTTGGAATTCTTCTGCAGTCCGGCGTTCTCGTATGGGCCGCTATCGCAAGATATTACTACAAATTCTTGAGAGACGACCTGCAAGACGTATATGCAGTCCCGATGACCGTCTTCGGAACTATCCTACTCTGTACTGGAATAGCACTTTGCGCCTGCTTAGTTGAAAAGGGTACTAGGGAGAGGGTCTTTGAAAGAGAATTCCCCAGTGCCTCTCAAATTTACTGGGTTCAACCTGGTACCCAATTTGTCGGTGATCAGGCCTTCGATTCTTTTGCCTACACTCATCGCAAAGGCAAACTCTCCACGTACATAACGTCTTGGAAAGAGAAGAAGAAAGATCCTCAAAAGGCCTTGGTATGGACCGCTATTAGCTCCGCGTCAGCCGGCTTCGTATTACAATTTTTGGGCCTCAGAGCCTGCCATTCATCGGTAGCAGTGGCTCAGCTGGGTGCTACTCTCGTAATGACAGCGGTACGATCATCCCTCCGGATAAAGCGCTTGAAACAGAGTGAAGTTTACTTGGCGGATCGTCCAGAATTCTACGAGGGTCATGAACTGGATTGGCTGTCTCTAAACATTGGGGATTTGAGCCGTGATGGTCGGTTTGGGTGGACAGTTTCTACCACAAGATATCACCACGCCGGGGAGCTCTCCAACGAAAGATGCAAGGTCTTTGACGAGAACTGGCCATCACAGAATGGGTCACCTGTTTACCAACCCAAGATGGTGGGGAAAGCCCATCAGGTCAACACAAATACCACATTTGAGGTTCTGTCAGTGCAATGCGAAAATAACCACCTGCTCTCTGGTTTTCGGCTGGTTCGTGGTGACAATCACAAATCGCATGCGAACCAGGTATCCGAAAACTGGCCTTGTACTCCTCGCCTAGGTATCCAGCCTGACCCTCCAAAATGGCCAGATGCTGCTCTGCCCATTACGGAACGTGGCTTCCAACTTTCTGCAGAGGGAGTTCGGGATCATGTTCAATTTCTTCCCGAACATTGGCGGGCCGCCTTTAATAGGAGATCGGCAGAAGATAGGTTACCCCATGAGATTGCAAAAACACTGCTGTATAGGGCACGTCTTGCCCGCCTAGCGAGCAGTTGGGAGGATAGGTTTGTTTCTGTTCGAAGCATCGCACGATCATTAGCGCGGGCTATCGAGGACACGGCCACAGTTCTATTTACCACGGATGTAGTCTTTGAGCATGGATGGCATGAAACTTTTACTCTCCTCTGGGCTGTTCCATGTTCACCTGACCGCACGAGACCTACTATTGAGTTCAAGCTTGGAAGCTCGCCATGGGACAGTGTCATGATTGAAAGAAGAGAAAATGACCGAAACATCTACCTCTCGCTCAGGCGGAAGATTGACGTGGATGGCAACTCCGAGGGCAGGTGGCGAGTTGACGAAGCTGAACTCGAAGCGGTGCTTGGGATATGGCTGTGGTCTCTCAGACAGTTTGGTATAAATGGACCTCTGCAAGCCCCGCTCAAGCGCATTATTTCCGCCAAATCGAATTCGCCGCAGGATACTAACGCTATCTTGGATTTTGAACTCTGGCGTGCTGGCGGAGGCTTTAATATCATCGAGACAAAAGAGCCTGGTTCTTACGTGAATCGCCTATTTGGCTGGCAGAATGTCTCTGCCGACGTATTGGAAGGTGGTAACTTCACGATGCTGGAACTCCCTGCGCTGACCAAATCCTTCCCTACCATGTGTGCCCAGGAGATTTATTCACTGTTTTTCGCATCGATGACAAGGATTATTAAAAGCATTGGTGGGAAAACGACAGTGCGCGACACCAAACGCTTCGGTCTCAGCAATACCAACATCTGTCGGATCCACGATTCTTTCGTAAATAGTGGCCTAGGACCCGTGGAGGACGCCTTTGCCTGTATAATTCCTGCGCTTAGGATCGAAGGAAAGCTGCCATCGGCAATAGGAACTTTCACCTCCGCTAGACAGGCCGCTGAACTCCATGTTCATGATGGTAAATGGGTGGAAGCAGAGAAGATCCTACTATGGGCCCTTCAGCGTACCGAGCAACCGGAATCAAGCTCGAATGAGGAGGATGATGAAATTAAACGGGCTGAATTACTGAACCACCAACAATTGCTAACCTTGACATTGTGTGAATGCTACCGCAAGGCTGCTTTTTGCGATGGAAGCCTATATTTGGCAGCAAACGGCATTGTCAGGTTTCTCATTGACCCTATTTTTGAGACCTTAAAGCGCATCCCGCTCGCTACTGAAGGGGATTGTCGACGCACTCTTGCTAGCACTGTGAGGTGTTACGGTCACCTTGTGGTGCGTTATTTACATGACCTAGATGAAAAGGAGACAGCGAAGGAACTGGAAGCAGTACTGCAGAACAGTGAAGCCACTGATCTCAACTCACCTGAACCGGTTGGAATAGATTTGTGGAAACCACTTCAAACATCACTCTCCCGGATAATTGACTCTGGTGACCTACTTTCCACCTTATTCTTTCTGGAGTTGTTCCCTACGAGCAATACTAAGGAAAATGGATCAGCACTCTTGTCAGCAGCGAAGCGGGGCTGGTATGTTATTGTTAAGAATCTCATTGATCGCGGGGCCATTTTTGAAAGACCAGACAAACACAACCGCACTGCTATATCATATTCTGCAGAAAATGGAGATTTTATCACCTTTGACTATCTTCTGGGAAAGGGGGCAATCCCCATCGTCAAGGATAATAAATGCCGCACCCCTCTATCTTATGCCGCAGGGTTCGGAAACGTGGCTATTGTTAGGAAACTACTAGCAGATGCAAGGGTCGATCCAGACGTTAAAGATGAAGAAGAATTGACGCCATTACAATGGGCAGCTATTAATGGACATGAAAAAGTGGTTGAACTGCTGTTAGAAAAGGAAGTTGTGAATGTGAACTCGATGGACCGCAAACTACGCACGCCGCTGTCCAATGCAGCACATCGAGGGCATGAAAAAGTTGTTCAGTTGCTGTTGGCAAGGAATGACACAGACGTGAATCTCAAAGATGAATGCGGAAGAACAGCGCTATCCTGGGCATCAATAAACGGGCGTGAGAAAGCGGTGGAACTATTCCTAGAAAGAGAAAGGGTGAATTTGAACGCTGAAGACAAGTATTCGGACACTCCGCTGTCCCATGCTGTTTTTAAGGGGAGGGAGAAAGTGGTTGAACTGCTCCTTAGAAATAAGGATGTGGACAAGACTTGGACAAGTTGGAATGGCAGGACACTCCTATCTACGGCGGCAGGCAACGGGCACGAGGGGGTGGTTAAACTGCTTCTGGCTACGGGGAGGTTTGATGTGGATCTAAAGGATGACGATGGGCTAACAGCACTATGTTGGGCGATAAAGAAGGGGCATGAACGGGTGGCTGACCTGCTGCGTACAGTGGAGGGTAAGAAGAATACAGAGTAGTGTCTGATCTGAGAAGTCGGCGCCCGCGGATGATGGGGCTGTAATGAGCTACGGTTAATTATATTTCTAATTTCTCGGGAAACGGGGTGATCGCGAACACATGGGTTTTACTGTTTGTTACTACTTACCTTGCGCAACTACTTACCTTGCGCACTCTCTAGGGTTATAAATCTATACCTCCTAATCAATATATCTCTGCCACCAAGTACTTGCCCTTATACTTTGTGATAATGGACACAAACTTGCTTCACCGTGCAAATGGAACAAACACCATGAGAATTCTTTCAATGATGCCTTCGCTTTCCTCCCTAGCATGGAAATAAATCGTTTACGCGTGCCAGTGGCCCATTCTTCTCACACGAAAAAAAAAAAAGAAAAAAGAAAAAAGAAAAAAAAGAAAACGCTCTCCAAAGAGGAACCAAGTCCCGATAGTTCTCACATTCATACCCCGATGAACCAACCTGTTTCTAGGATTATGCTGAGTAGCCCCACTCCAAACCCTTTCCGTCTACTTACTTATATATAGTTAGTGAGATCCGGGAGAGAAACTTCGCTCATAACGCAAAGCTATATAGAGCCGTAAAACGGAGCGGCAGAAAAAAAAAAAAAAAAAGGTTACAAAGGGCGTTCGAAATGGTCGCGTCAATCGTTGAAGCCAGCTGGGGCCAGGTACCCAATCAAATGGCGAGTTAAGAAAATCCTTATGAAGGCAAAGGGAAAGACAGGCACAGGGCCTGAAAGAAAACAAGGAGAGAGTGAGAGATGGGCAAAGGCCGTCCATGAACGCATAGTATAAACCTTTTTCATAAGCGTAAACATATCATTATATCATTATTAGTTACATGCATTCCGAATAACTTTTTCCCCCCCTTCGCCAGTATATAAAAAATCCTTTTGAGAAAATACGGTCACAGATTTTGTCTATCAAAGTTTCCACCCCATGGAACCCATGCCCCGTGGGTCTCCTAGAGGCGAGGGACGAACAACGCCGTCTTCATCCACAGGAATCGGATCCGCTTTGGATCCGTCCTGCCGAAAGGCATAGTCTGCCTGGAGTTTTGCAACGTTGCGGGCATAGAGCTTGAATGGTGTATTTGGAAATCTATACCACGGCTTTGGATCATCTGTATTATTAACTTCGCCGGGTTGCTTCGCTTTATTGTATAAATTCCAGAAAGGGTCTCGAACAGAGTCAGGTGGCGAACGGAAAAAGCGCCGGTACGGCCGTCGAGAACGTGGTGGAGGTGAAATATGCCTCTCCTGGCTTCTAAGAGAGACATGGCTGTGTTCATTCGGTGGGTCACTCCTACCTTCATGATCACTTTCTTGTTCGCTCCAGTTTGAAGGGGAGCTATCGAGGATAACGCTATCATCATCAAAGTCAAGCTCGAGAGACATGCTGCGGGCCTGCTTCGTAGCTGTTGAAGGCACAAGAGATCGATGTGGCCCTTCAACTGACTCAGCAATTTCATCCAATATGAGCTTGTCTTCAATATCCTCATCGCTAGAGACCCTCTCTTTCTCGAAACCTGAAAGAGCAAAGGAAGTATCCGGATCACCAAGTTCAACGCTGGCAGTGTCATGAGCGCCAAGCTCATCACTTGATCCAGAAATATCATCAACATGGTCCACCTCGGGGCTGCTCAGTAATTCTCCATGATTGGACTCAGGAATGCTCAGTTCCTGGCCATCGTCTAGTTCTTCGTCTGATGGCAGTACATGAACCACTGGAGTTTCTCGGGCTGAAGGCTCCTGTTCATTACCTAGTAGATTGACGCAAGATGACCCTCTGCTGTCATTTCGCGTAAGAGAAGCCTCTGCGACATGATGCTCGTTTTCCCTGTCAGCAAAGACAAGCTCCAAGTCGCGAGCAGTGAGATTGCGCTTTCGACATCGTGGTTTTGTGACTTCCTTTTGGAAGTAAGTCTCGTAAGAAATAGTATGGGAGGAATCCTCCTCGTAGCGATGCCGTAGGGTATATGCCGGATATTGCACAACAAAATCATCCCACAGGAATGATCGCTTCATGAAATCTTGTTCCCGCAGGCGCTGTAGCTTATCGCATGCCTGCTTAAAATTATCAATGCTACCGGCATAGTCAGGATAGGCTCGCTTGAACTGATTATACACGCCTTCTGTCTTTGATGGCAATATATTGTTTCCGAAACGGGATCGACCGCGTTCAGATCCAGGTTGTCGACATTCCATAGGCCTTACCACGAACGAACGTGCGCTGAGACGAGAGGTTTGCGACTGAAAAATCTTTGGCTGTTTAGCTAAATTGCGATCCTTAATAGAGGGTACCTCATTTCGTTTCCGCTTTCCGATAATCGACGGGGTGGAATTCATTTCTATTTGAGATCCGCCTACGTTAACCGAATTACTAGCGGGTTTATTCGTGTTCATCATGGTTCCTAGAGCTCGGGCAGTAACGGATACATCCAAATACTCCTCATTAGTATTTTGCGCACATTCATCCAAGCTAGACACTAGTTGTCCCCCTACTATAGAATCGTCGTCCCCATCCGTCGAGCCACAATCCAATGGGCTAAATCTTTCTAGAGATGCCAGACCGGGGTTTTGTGTAGCAGTCTGCGTGGCTTTTCCGCTTACAGACGCAGAAGGCCCCGGCTGAACTGTTAAACGCCGGGTATCGTACGTTGAAGGAATGAGAGGGTCCGAAGAAACCTTGGTAAATCTTTGCCCAGAGTCTCCGTCAATGCTCTTCGGGCTACGAGTGGCTGATGCCATTTTCCGTTTACCAACTTGGATATACGGAGTCTGTTCGACTTCGGTGAATGAAACTTTATTGGCAGATGGCAGTGAAGCTACAGAGCTTGTGAAGTTGTCGTTCTCAGGGTCCTGATCGGCTTGGCTCACGTTTCCCAAGCCAGTGGGAGGTGATATTTCCATCTCGGAATGGACATCTTCATCTTCAATGGGCGTAGCAGTACTGAGATCGGCTGGCTTTTGCGAATTAGTACCAATGTCAGGTCCATATCCCAGGTCATCCTCGTTTCCACTAGCTACAATATCCCTCTGGTTAGCCTTCACAGGGAAAGGGGGGCGTAGGCGGGAATTATTTATAGCTGGAGGGCTACTATCTTGCGGAACAAGATGAGAAGAGGATGACGGCTGTGGCGTGGGAGTCCACTCTGAGTCCAGCGGTTCGCCTTCTGGCGAAGACTTCAGTAGATCAGCGTCGAGATCCTCATCCTCGTTTGCAGAATGAGGGTTCGCGCATGTGCTAGTTGTCTCGTTTGATGACCTGCGACGAAGCATATCATTCCATTTCTGCAAAAGGTGTATCGGGACATGGGCTTGTGGCGCTTGCTTCCCAGGTTCTGGAGGAAACCAGGATTCATTCATCTCGATCAACTCTTCTTGGTCCTTTCGAATTGTAACATCCCGACGTCGAATCCGGACCATCTGGCTCCAGGGGTCGTCTTTGCCGGGTTGTGTGTTCGTCTTGGGGCTATTGTTAGGCATCAGTTTATTCTTAGTCGTTGGTTTAGCCATTTCCGGAGATATCTGAGGATCTAGGTGGTCTCTTGGCTTGTCGCCACTTCTTTTACTTGCCGCACTATCCCTTTGACGGTTCTGGTTGAGGGATGGGGATCTTTCACCGGAGATGTGCGTACGGGGTGTCCTTGCAAGTGGGCTCCCAGATGGGGGTAACGATTCGGCATCTCCACTACAATTGCGGTTGATTTCCTCGTCCAAAGGGATCGCGTTTTCAATAGATGGGATGAGTTGAGTCGCGAAACCAATATGCTCTATATCCACGTCTAATCGACTAGAGGATGGCTTGTGCCTTTCCGCCGTTTTATCAAGATTTTCCTTAATAGCTGGATCTGGCTCCAGCCCCGATTTCGAGGTGAGGGCGGAAAGTAACAACGTAGCGTTCTTCTTAGGCAATGCAGAGTCATTTCTAGGCTGTGCGAGTGGTTTTTCCGATCGCCGACTGTTTGGAAGCTGTGATATAAAATTGTCTTGTGAGGCTGGAGGTGCGATGGAGGCACAGGCGTGGGACCTCAGAGATGACGCATCCGACTCTGAATCCGTATCTGTGGGCACATTCGCTTCCCGCCCTTCACCATTTGGGAGACCACCGCCATTTCGTTGGCCATTTTCCTTTCTCGAACACTTCCTGGCCATGCTGGATATACTGGAATGACCAGTGATATCGACTGGACGGCCAAAAATACTACTACCTTCGCATCCCTCAACGCGGAAGTCCAGAACAGATAGAGTAATCTCAGGTGGAGCCTTAACATGGCTAATAACAATATCGAATTCATTGATCTTTATTATCGCGCCCTTGGTATTTCTGTTAAGAGGTTTCCTGGTCTTCCTCCTATAGCTCTCCGTAGACTCTCTAGAAAAAGTGCTCGAGATGGCGGTGACAGAGTCGGATAGAATACCCCGGACGGGTCCTGTAGCGGGAGACCACTATGGATGGTCCGTTATGTCAGCGTAGATTCGTGACCCGTCTATCTAAGTTCCGAACGCGTACTTCAGCAACCTGCACGAATTTCCGATCTCTCACGCGAACTCGATGGATGCTATCATCATCGACCAACTTCAGTGGGTTACGTAGAGCCACATCTTCCGGCAGTGGCTGTCCCAAGCATAAGCACAACGCAGCTTCGACAAGAGGCGCAATCCAGGGTCTCAGGGTCTCCATGCTGGAGCTGAACAGAATCGTAGGACATAACTAATCCTCGATTGTTGCCAATTCATAGTTTGTAAAATGGTTAAAAAAAAAATACTCAACACATCCAAATAAAACACCCGATTGACAGAGTTCACAGTTGGCTCTTCGCTGCGAGAGTTTCTTCGGATCAATGCTTTCTAAATCGGGCTAAATCAACCCCCATTGTAACCACGCGTTCCTCACCGCTTTGGCAGAATCGAGTTAGTCATCTGCACAGGCTGACTCAGCTCCAACGGCGCTCTCCCATTGGCTGCTTCGGTTGTGGTCGGTCGTGAGCTCGGATTGTGACGTCTTCTTGTTGATCATCGACGTTGAGTTGGCATCCAGGCGGCAGCAAGTATGATCCCAGAGATGACCACGACCGTCGATTCTCTCCACCTCGATTTAGCTGTTTCTGCGTGTCTTGCATGCGTCCGTTATCTGCGCACTATACTCGGAATAGTCACGTCTCCTTTACTAAGATAGACGACCAAACGATGGAATAAGCTTTGGGCCATTGCAACTATCCACCATGTACGAGGAGGGGCTTTTGTTTGATCAGACCAGGACGTCTTTTGCTTTTTAGTTTGGATACAAGCGTGTTTAGTATGGACATGGCTTCTCAAAAATCACAGGGGAACTCCAGCCCCTCCGCGTCCTCCATATTTCTTCCACTTGGTCGACCATCGCGACGGGGCTCCCTTGCATCGATGAGCTCGCAGGCGGAACGGGAACATCGAAATGAAGCTTTAAACCAGATACACAATGCCGCTTGCCAATCAGACGAGCTCACAGTCTTCTATGAACTTACCAGCCCGCCTACTACCTCCTCAGCAACGGACAACAAGGGCATAGTGGGAGATTTGCAAGGCGGCCTTAGCGGTCTTTATAATCGGTTTCGAGCTTCCGTGGGCGGTGTTAAAGATATGGTTGGCGGCTCTTCAAGACAATCTGACATAACACCAGCAGAGACACCAGCGGTTAGGAGCCCTACCTCGTCTTCGTTTCCCTCAAACATATCGGGACAAGCAACTACAGGATCTGCCGAAGTGCAACCATCTCTTGCGAACTCATCCAAATCCCAGTCTCCGGTTCTAGGCACCTTCCCTCCAATACAAGAAGGGTCGACAACTCACTCTACAGGGAAGTCGTCACGATTGTCCTCCAAGCCTGCCAGTGTATCGTCAAAAGCATCAGGACCGATTGGTGGATCGTTGAAATCCCCGATTGCCCCTCTAACCATGGCCAGTTCAGGGGTGGCTGATCCAACAGTGACTGAAATAAACGTGAACGCCATGAAGGATATTCCGTTTCACAGTAGAAGCGGCTCTGGGAGCATCGCGTCCAGTATAATGCAGAATGTCGAATCTGCAAGTTCAGAGAGACGGGATAGTTCGATTCACACTACCGCTACCCAGTCGCAGTCGCAGCAGGAGTCAGCACCGAGTCGACAGTCATATTCACCTGTTTTAATAGCACGGCACAACAACAATGAATCTTTTCGAGAAAGTCGCTTGCCAGAAAGCGTTAACATTGAACGCGCAGCGTCTCCAAAGTTACGTTCTGCAACTGGGGATCGACATGGTCTAGCTGAACTCGATACATCTTTCTCAAGATCTGCTTGGAGAGCATCGATCGATGGAACGCACGATATGCAACCCTCTCGTAGGGACAGCCAACCTGGAAACTCTAATAAGTCGATCTCGAACGATCACTCCCCAGCTCCAACTAACGTCACGAACAGCGTTTCAAAACTCTCGACCACGGATAGTTCCACCCACGAAGGCAGAACACCTACGACACTAGCAACGTCGCTCACCATGACCGACAAAGAACCATCATCCGCGCACTCATCTAAGGCCTCATTCAAGGATCGCCAGGCAAAGGCCACCTCCAAAATCAGTCAATCGCGCCTACTTGGTTTTGGACCCTCAAGGATGTCGTCCTCAGAGTCAAATGGCCATCAGTCCACATCGACCCCTGTGCATATTTCGTTCCGCGCTGATCATGAGGGCCTTGATGCCCGAGCAAGAAAATTCCCTCCTCCCCAAGCTCGGCAGGAGGCACCGCCTTTCCGGAGCAAGCTTCTCAGCAAGGAATTCTGGATGCGTGATGAAAATGCTAAGGATTGCTTCCATTGTGGTGAACCTTTTTCCACATTCAGAAGGAAACACCACTGCCGCACTTGCGGCCAGATTTTCGATGCGAAATGTACCTCTCTAATACCAGGCGCTGATTTCGGAAATTCCGGCTCGATACGGGTTTGCAGACCTTGTGAGAGTAAAATTATCGCTTACCAGGATGATTCATCAGATCTATCTGGAGATGACATGAGCCCTATTGTTATAAATCCCCGGAGCCCCCATGCTATTTCCAATGGGAATATATCCCGCCTGAGCGTGGCCGACGACGATGCTTCGTCTGTCGTGTCTCAATCGGTTGATCATGTGCTAAAGACTCCCACCATGGCCATACCTGCAACTCGACGTACCGGTGACGGGAATAATCGACGTTCCGCCATCCTTGAATTTGATTCCGATCGCCAACTTGCGAGGCCGTCTTCGTCGCGATCGCTGAAATCGTCGATGAATGGAAGGCCACATTCCATTAGCCATAAACGTCATCATTCTCGGCATCAATATATTCGCAGCTTCAAATCCTACCACGAGGATAGAGCCCCATTCCAGCGTCGCGCTGCAGATGATATGAGCCGCGAATCCAGGCTTCCAGCCTTCCACCGGGATAACATTATTGATCCAGATCTTGCCCAGTACCTGTCAGATGATGCTTCAAGTGGTGATGAACAATCGAACTTATTCGCGGTTGTCTCAGATGGCGGTCTCTCTAAAAGTGGTGGCGAAAGTGAGAAAGCGTCTTTCGGTGGCCTTCTTGCAGCCGTCAGAAAGAGTCGTTCTCGTTTGGGTGAGCGGTCCGGAATATCAGCATTGTACCCGTCCCGCGATGGCGACGATACGAGCGTCAGTAGCTCGAGAGCAGTGAATCTGCCGCGTTCTGGGCGCCGGCGTAATTTGAGTGTTGCGAGCAGCATCCACCAGGCCCTATCCCCGCGCACTTCGAAAGATAACCAGCCCATGTACTTCCACCATGATCAACCCGCACCAACCCTATCTATGCAGGGATCGCCGGCCTCCGCCGGATTCAAGATGACCAGAAGCTCCTCAATGAGAGGTGCTGGCGCACCTGCAGTTGAACTCAATCGAGCCAGTATGGACCACGTTCGCAAACTCCTTCGGCAACTTCTGAAAGATGATCATATTCCTCATTCCAATTCTTGGGAAACTGCTCTATTACCGATCCTTCTCAAAGCCACGGATGATGTAGAGCCTAACGTTCAACAAGGTGATGCGATGGATATACGTCACTACGTGAAGCTGAAAAAGATACCTGGGGGCCGACCTGGGGATACATCCTACGTGTCTGGCCTGGTTTTTACGAAAAACCTAGCTCTGAAAAGTATGCCGCGCAGTATTTCCAGACCAAATATCCTTATCATTACATTTCCACTGGAATATGCACGCCAGCAGCAGCATTTCATGAGTCTAGAGCCTGTCATTCGTCAAGAACGTGAATTCCTCGAGAATTTGGTCAATAGAATATCGTCCCTCAAACCTAATCTTCTTCTTGTCGAAAAGAATGTTTCTGGGTTAGCGCTTCAGTTATTGGAAAAAGCAAATATCGCCACTGCTTACAATGTTAAGCCTTCGGTAATTGAGGCAGTATCTAGGTGTACCCAAACTAGGATTATTACATCTATGGATAGGCTAGCCACCAATCCATCGTACCCCGGCAAATGCGGTAGCTTCGATGTCAAAACGTATGTCCATAAAAACCGCAAGAAGACTTACATGTATATATCTGGCTGCCCGAAGGAATTGGGATGCACAATTGTCCTACGTGGTGCTGAAAATGACCTCCTCATGAAGATTAAACGGATTACGGAATTCATGGTCTATGTTGTATACAATTTGAAGTTGGAGACCTGTCTTATGAGGGACGAGTTTGCGAAAATACCTTCCTCGCCTCCGGATACAACATCAACGGCCAAAACAAGTGCCGCCTCTAGCATGACAGATGGGACCGGACAACGCAGCGATTCGAGAACTACAACACACAATTACAACACTCCAACCAGCTCCCAGTCAGCCATCACTGACGGAGCAAAACCGGCGGAAGAACCTGTAGCATCCCAAGGCTCGATTTCTGTCAGTGACACCACTACGGACGCTTCTAGTGGAAAGAATAACTCCAATTCTACTACTGAGCCTGCCTTCTATGAAGATATGGTCGAGAAGCATCAAACAAAAATCCTCTCCGCATCCCCATTCGTAAAATTCATGCCTCCATACCTTCTCATGCGGGCGAGAGAACTTGAGAGACAGCTTGCATATCTCAAACGGCTCCGTGATCAGGACTTCTCAACCGAGCAGTTAAATGACGACAAAGCAAAATCTCAAAAATTTGTTCTCATCACTCCCGAGATGATCCATGAATCCCTCTCTGGTGCTCCAGCCAAAGTAAAGGAAGTGCTCCATGCCGTTCACGATGCAGAATATGACAGAGCGCTCCATAACTACCAAACACAAAAGAGGCAGTGGGAAACCTATATCTCCGGAAACGACAACTTGTTTGATCCCTACGCCCATCAAAATATTGTCGTGCTTCACAGCCTTGTTTGTACCACAACTTCTGTTCCGTGTGCCGGTCCGGACATATTTGCGCTTGGATTCTACAATGAGCACGAATCAGACAGGATATTCGAAGCGGATTTCACACTAGGTCAGTACGTCGAGGAACTTTGCCTGAGCGCCAACGATGTCTGTGACGTAAATGGCTGTGACGAACGGATGTTTAGCCATCACCGACAGTATGTACATGGTGAAGCCCAGGTTACTGTCATTGTACAGCCACATCCATCCAAACTCCGCGGATTGCAGGACGTGATTTTAATGTGGAGTTGTTGCAAGATCTGTGGCAACGAAACACCAGCTATTCCGATGTCGGAAAGCACTTGGAGATATTCTTTTGGAAAATACCTTGAATTATCATTTTGGTGTGGTAATTTACATGCACGCGCCGGTGTCTGTCCGCATGACTTGCATCGCGATCACCTTCGATATTTTGGTTTCAAAGATGTGGCTATTCGTATTCATTATGACCCTATCAACCTGCTTGAAATAATTGTCCCGCGACCCCGCGTTACGTGGAAGGTTGATAAAGATCTCAGACTCCGAAACGAGATTTACATGCAAGCTGAAAAGCGCTTGAATCGATTCATGTTATCCGTCAAGGCCAGGTTGAAAAGTATTAACGTTAACAGTGTCATACCAGAAATGGCTGAGAATTGCAGGCAAGAAATTGAAGCCCTCACAAAACGGGCGAATGACGAGCATCTAGCCCTCATTAAACAGCATCAAGAACTATACATGAATTCACGATACTGGGAAATTGTCCCACTGAATAGGGTGATTCATGGAACGCAAGAGAAGGCGGTGGAGTGGGATGCGACGTTCGCAGAATTTGAGCGGAACTTCTTCCCCTCCGAAAAAGATATTCGGCGATTGGCAACATTACAACTCAAAAGGATATTCCTCGATAAAGACGTTTCTGTCACTTCCTTCGCTTCTACTGACGAGACGGCAGCAACGACCCCTATTGAGGCAGAGGAGGCAGATGGCACAACTACTTCACCATTGGCGGAAAGCCCAAAATTAGCGAGAAGGATGACACTATCTCCTCAAGAGGCTAAGAGTGTTCTCGCTTCGGTAGTGGAAGAGCATTCAAGTAAGCGAAATAGAGATGTTGAAAGTCCGGAGCGGCTTCATTCTCCCACTCTTGCAAACATCGAGAAACAGGGACCTATGAAGCTCCCAGAGACAGCGATTCCCACAGAGGAAGATGTTCGACTGTTACACCTGCCTACCTCTCCCCATGGCGAGGAGGAAAATTCTAGTTGTCAGATTGAGCCCATCTCCCCACCTTTAGCTGAAAATAATACTGGAGGTCAACCTGCGGTTGATGAAAATGTCCGTTCGGCTTCGGAGCTGCTACCAATTGATTCAAATGAAACCCAGACCGAAACCCAGGCCAAAGCCCAAGGGGAGAGGTGCAGCGAAGATAGCGCTGAACATCCTGCCATACGCGCACCTCAAACACCTAGACCCTCTGGTATACCAAGGCCAGCGGATAGATCGACTCGAAAAGGCCCAAGCGGAAAATCTCCGCCCTTGCTTAGAGCACAGTCGCAACCAGGTTATATTCATAATGAGAATAGCAATGCGTCTGGAGTGCAACTCCTGCAAAGGTCATCAACCGGCGGTTCAAGTCCTAAAAAGACCGAGAAGCAGGTAGAACAAAACAATGGCTCAAAAACGAAAGGGACTGAAAAGAGGCTTTCGGAGCGCTTAGGCTTGCCCTCTTTAAAATCTAATAAGCTCACTTCTAGTCATCACTCCCTGATACCGCGCTCAGTACAAACCAGGAGCTCGCGCGTTTCTAATCTCGCAAAACATTTTGAACAACTCAGCCGGGAATTTGAAAAAGAACGTCTGAGGGAACGGCAACAGCGAGCATTGCAAAGAAAGCATTCTCGCGCGTATCCCATGGCATCCTCAAATCCGATTGTAGAAGTTTACAAGAACGTGAGAGATGCAGTTGAGGAACGGGATCCATCAGACGAGGACTTCTTGTCAAGCCAGCCATCTGCTGCTACTTCAAAGGAATCAACCACGTTGATCAGCGACATGGCGAAACCTGCTCAGCCTGCAGAAAGTTTAGAAGAGGCCAAGGACCAACCAGAGGAGGTATCCAGAAAATCAGAAGAAAGTGTGCAAGAAGCTGGGCAAGCTCTATCAGAGGCAGAGGGCGAAGGGGCAGGAGAAGAGGAGCACAGTGATGGCGAACAAAGCCTGCTGGACGAACTACAGATTGTTGACTCCGCTGAAGAAGCAAATAAGCTGTCACCTGATGAACTTGATTTAAAGGAGTTGCCGAAATATGAACGAACCTCGCTGCTTAAAGTGTTAACGAACTTCTGGGCCGAACGCTCCGCCAGCGGTTGGGCCCCGCTCGAATACCCTCTCAGCGATTCCGACCACGTTTTCGCAGATTGTGACATCATTGTTCGAGAAGATGAACCAAGCTCCCTGATAGCCTTTGCTCTGGACTCTGAGGACTACAAGAATAAGCTTTGGAGCATCCAAGAGCATGACGAAATAATTGAAGTCAAGGCCACCGATGGACGTCGTGAGCCAGAAGTCGAGCAGTCACTGTTGCGCGAGACGGGAACACATCTCAAATACCAGTTCCAAGAAAGCCAGACAAAGATGCTTTGCAAAGTTTTCTATGCCGAGCAATTCGATGCACTTCGAAGAAAATGCGGTGTCTCAGACCGGATTGTGGGGTCACTCTCCCGTTGCATGAAATGGGATTCCAGAGGCGGAAAAACCAAGTCACTCTTCCTCAAAACCCTAGACGATCGGTTCATCCTCAAATCGCTCTCAACTATCGAGACCCAGGCCTTCCTAAAATTCGCACCGGCATACTTCCAAATCATGTCTGAGGCTCTATTTCACGAACTGCCCTCGGCCATCGCGAAGATGTTCGGCTTCTACCAAGTAATCATCAAAAACCCTGCGACTGGTGTCGAATTTAACTGGTTCCTTCTTCTCATGGAGAACCTGTTCTACGACCGGAGCCCAACAAGGATCTTCGACCTAAAGGGTTCAATGCGAAATCGCAAAGTGCAAAGCACAGGAGAGCGCAACGAAGTCCTCCTTGACGAAAACATGGTGGAGTTCATCTACGAGAGCCCCTTGTTCACTCGAGAACACTCCAAGAAACTACTAAGTCAGAGCGTATGGAATGACACGTTATTCCTCGCCCGACAGAACGTTATGGACTACTCACTCATGATCGCGATTGACGAAAACCGCCAGGAACTCGTCGTCGGAATCATCGATTGCATCCGTACATATACTTGGGATAAGAAATTAGAGTCGTGGATTAAGGATCGCGGATTTGCTGGCGGGGGGAAGAATCGGCCAACCGTCACTAGTCCGAAAGAATACAAGAGTCGCTTCCGGGAAGCGATGGCTAGATATGTACTGCATGCCCCGAAGTAAGTATACTATCCCAGCACAATCAACCCGCGGGTGTAGACTTTATAATAGGACAGGCATAACTAACAAAGAAAACCATAAATTAGTTCTTGGCACCAATTCCACACGTACATTGATAGACGCAACCTAAGACTCAAGGATCGTGGACGGGAACGCGATCGGGAGCGAGAGACTTTCGAAGTCGGCAGGGATGAGAATGTCGAGTTAGGAGACGATTACTAGCTTGCACACTTCAATGCTCTCCTGATAAGTTTCTTCGAACCACGTACACCGTCACCTGGAGCAGCTTTCCTTTCTTTCATTGTTTTAGCGGCACAGTCATTATCATAGCGAGTTCCATCTATCATCTTACGCCCTGACCTACGAATTTGACGAATACGACGCACGAAAGGAAAGAAGAAAAAAAAGAGGTTATGTCGCTAAAAAATGAATGAATCCATGAGCTCAGCTAGCTATGTATATATAAAAAATAAAAAAATAAAATCTGAACTAATTCCAAACACCACACTTTTATCCTACCCACAAGAACAGCACAAAAAGGGGAGAAGATGGGATGGGTAAAAAAGGAAATGAAACCGGAACTACCTATAGGGTGCAAACGTCAATACCTCGTCCCACCCAACCCCAACCAATCCAGCCTTGCATGGAGCATGGGAAATACAATGCATCCTATTTCCCTCTCTATTTCCTAAAATAATTTCGGCCTCTTTACCTCACGTTTTGTTGTCTTTTTTTGGCAAACTTTCCAGTATCCAGTTCCCCATTGTGTAAATAACCAACCCCCTTCTCCCCTCCCCACTTTCTTCTTGTCTTAAGCCACACGACCATGCCATTGCCATGTCCCTTGTACACTGCTACGCAAAGAAGCATTCGGAAGTAAAACTGTGTTTTCCTTCAAGTTTTACAGGCTCTCGTCAAAAAAAAAAAAAAAAAAAAAAAAAAAAAAAAAAAAAAAAAAACAAAAACAAAACACAAAACACAAAACACACACACTTGAGGCAGAGCAGAAAGAGCGGGGCGGAGTGCAAGATATTGGTAACTATTTTTGTATTCTTTTACCTGGCTTAATTTTTTGTATTCCAACTAGTATAAACATAACTCATTGAATAGGAATCAAGCATTGAGAGAAGGCGAAATAAAAACGATCTTCCCATATATTATCAGATAGCTGGAACACTTCTTTCATTGGGGAAGCTAGGCTTCACAAGTACTTCTCTTTCTCTTCTTTTTTTTTTAATAACCCTTAAAAAACAATAAAGACCGCAAAAGAAAAAGCGGGAACCATTAATTATCATCCCAGACTGACCAGAAACCAAATTTTTCATTAAGTACTGTGTATTTTTTTCTTTTCTTTTCTTTTTTTTTTTTTTTTTTGTAGGAAGCAGCAAAGCAAGAAAGTGAAAAGAATTAACTAGAAAAACATGAAAGAAAATAAAACAAACCAAATCTAACATCACCCATCGATTGGATTATCATCATGAAAGAAAAAAGACCCTGCAAAAGGGGGGGGCCCCCATCACCATCACACCATCAAACCACCTCACGCCTCCGCCAGCCCTAAATTCCTCGGATCCGCCGGCACGACACGGATGGTATTCGTATGGCCCATGCCACCGCGCCAGCCCTGCACGCACACAACCGAGTCGCCGAGCGACAGCACCTGGTGCTGGATGGCCTTTGCGATGCCGAACTTGAGGCGGTTGTCGACGTCCTCCTGCCAGTTCTTCTGGTTGAAGTCGGGTTTCTTTTCGGGAAAATGAAGGGGTAGACTCCGCGGTAGAGGTGGGAGTACTGAGAGTTTTTTTTTTCGGGGTTTAGTATTTTTTTTTTTTTTTTTGGGGGGTGTTGTGTTTTTGTGATAACTCTTATTCATTACTTATGAATCACTGTGAGAGTTACAGACTTATAGAGAGTGAATCATTGACTGACCTTTTAAGATGGGGTTGAAAGAAACAGATTTA
>NW_025544785.1:496560-681400 GCF_000003525.1 Blastomyces dermatitidis ER-3
CACGATATTGTCAGTATTTCAAATATGAAATGAAAATTTGTTGGTTTGAGGGGCGGCCCCCCGGGCGGGGGGGGGGGTATGTGAAGCTCCCCTTACCTAGTCGTAAGAACCAAAATAGCCCCCGCATTCAGTTCCAAGCTAGCGGAGACGGCTGCCATGGCAATGGACTCGACGGTATCCATCGGTCGCGGCGCCAGGTTCCGCAACTCATCAAAGACATTGACATACGGAATGGCAACCTCCGCAATCAGACACGTCTCATGCATCATTGAAACCGCCTCCTTGGGATAATCGCCCTTAGCCGTCTCGCCAGACAACATGACACAGTCCGCGCCATCCAGGACCGCATTGGCGACATCCGAGACCTCCGCGCGCGTCGGGCGCGGGTTATATGTCATCGACTCGAGCATCTGCGTTGCGCAAATGACCGGCTTGCCCTTGATATTGCACTTGGCAATCATCATCTTCTGCGCAATGAAGACTTTGGAGGCGGGGATCTCGATGCCCAGATCACCGCGCGCGACCATGACGCCGTCGGTCTCGTCGAGGATCTCGTCGAAGTTGTTGACGCCCTGCTCGTTCTCGATCTTGGCGATGATCTGGATTTCGCGGCCTTCCTCGCCAAGGACGGCGCGGATGTCACGGATGTCGGAGGCGCGGCGGATGAAGGAGGCGAAGATCATGTCGACTTTGTTCTTCACACCGAAGCGGAGGTCCTCCTTGTCCTTCTCGGAGAGGGCAGGGAGATCAATGTCGGTGCCGGGCAGGTTAACACCCTTTTTGGAGGAGATGACGCCGTTGTTCAGACATTTGGCGCGCAGGGAGCTGTCGTCTATGATTTCGAGGACTTGGAAGGATAGGATACCGTCGTCCACGTATATGAGTTTGCCCTTCGAGATCACCTTGGTGATGTTTTTATAGTCGACGTATCTGATTATAGCGATTAGATATTTTCACTGAGAGGGGGTTCTAATCGCAGTAGCACGAGGAACAGGGAAAGGACCAACA
Organism: Blastomyces dermatitidis ER-3; assembly: GCF_000003525.1. Classification (NCBI taxonomy): domain Eukaryota; kingdom Fungi; phylum Ascomycota; class Eurotiomycetes; order Onygenales; family Ajellomycetaceae; genus Blastomyces; species Blastomyces dermatitidis. The sequence goes on from NW_025544785.1 coordinate 497,569, forward strand.
GGTGATTGATGTCACTCTTCTCCGCATAATCGTCATGCGACGTAATAATCAACTCCGTCCCTTCAGTTATTTTGATATCTTTGCCATCGAGTGTTTTCCCGGTTCGGATCTCAGGTCCTTTCTATTATTAAGTTAAAAAGTGAAAGTAAAAGCCATCAACTCCCAAATTCGCACGAGCCGTTATGAATGTAGTTCATAGAAATAGGGATATAAGCTTACGGTATCCAAGGCGATAGCAAGAGGGCGGCCTTCCTGAACTTGTTCTGCCCTTCTAGCATTATCGATGACGGATTGATGATACTAGATAGAAGGCAAGCCAGTTTAGTTACTGGAACAAATATCCAAGAACAGGTATATTATAATTATAATAAATGTATTCCCTTACGTCGTAATCGCCATGGGAAAAGTTCATGCGAACAACATTAAGACCGGCTAGAATATATAAGTCAGTCGTCCTGTATTAAATACATCGAAACGCAGCGGGGGGTAAATCGAACCTTGGCGAAGGATATTGATCTTCTCGACGGAATTCGTTCGAGGACCTAATCCACAGGAAGGAACGCAAAGGCTAGCGTGTTAGCTTGGGTCTATGATTTAATTTAAAGGGTATAAAATCAAAAATGAAAAAGTAGAACGAGCTTCTGCAGCTCCAGCCACCAGTGCGGGGTGTTGAGGAGAGAAACCAAAGAAGGAGTAGAGTAGAAGAAACTATGTTGATATGAGGAGGTTTGGGGTTCAGGTCAAACGCACCAATGGTACCGATGATGGAAGTACGGCGGAAGTTTGCGTAGTTGGCAATATTCTCTCCCCTCAACGGCGTGTAGTCACACTGCAGCTTGGACATCCATTCCAGCTTGCTTCTACTCGTGAGGTGATCGAGAGAGTTCGCCATTTTGGTGGTGGGTTGTTGCTGTTGACCTTGTAGCGAGGCCACGGTTGCAGAGGTGATAAAAGAACTGGTGGCGGAAAAAAGAAGACGGAGAAGAAGTAGAGCAGAGGGAGGAAAAGAAAAGAGGTGTGGGGTAACTTATCCCTCAGCCAGCAAGCAAGCTTCTGGGTTATTCTTACGTTCCCAATCCAATAATAATATTAAATAATATTAATATTAAATGGCACGTTGGTTGAATCTTGGAGGCGGCCGGAGATGTGTTGGCGTAGTTACACAATTCCCAACCAGCCAGGAAACAAAGAACAACGAACGGCAGGCCTCGTGTGCTAGGGATGGGATGGGATGAGGTCCCGGGTTAGGGGCCTGTTTCTGTATTGTATTGTTTTCTTTTCTTTTCTTTTTTTTTTTCTTTTTTTCTTCTTTTCTTTTTGCTCGACAAGGGCGGACAAGGGGGTTGGTTGGTTGGTTGGTTGTTTGCAGAATAACGAATAACGCAAACTACTAATATAGGTAGGTGGATGGAAGGAAGAGAGATAGTTGATATCTCTTGTTACAAGAACTAGTTAGTAACTAGTCATCAGCTTCTTCTTCTTCTATGTAGTTAGTTACAGGAGTAAAAAAGAGGGAAACAGAATTGGAAGAGAAGAAGATATCAGCTACAGGAAGAAACAAATCTCCCTTTTTATAAACATTGCTTTACGTCATACATATTTATTTTAACTAACTTAGTTAACTTATTTATTACTATTATTACTGATTTATTACTCCGTATTATTATTATTTTATTGTTCCAACGTATAGTATACATACACAGAGCTCAGAGTGAGTGAGCTCTTTATCAGCCAACAAAACCCACTTTCCAAGTTGCTCCGCAATCGCCGCTGCAGTCGCATTCTTCTGTTGCAACTCAACCATTCTTTCTATTTGGATGCCGTTGAACACCCCAAAATCTATCAGAAACACCCCCCTTCGTCCCAGATACCCAGATACCCCTCCCAGACACCTCAAGAATGAGTATATATATTTATATCTCTATTTCACAAATCGTTGAACACACAATTGCCTTTTGCGCGTGATCTTTGCGTAAGAGCCCTAGATCCAGACCCGGCCAAAGGAGCCCCACCACGTGCAGCGGGGAATCTGGCTGCTGATTGGCTGGATCAACTGTGGCGCTAATCTCCTGGATTTATGTTTTTCCGTAGACATCCAATCTCAACACTAGTCCTAGTCTGGACTAGCAGTAAATCGTCTCTTATATATGGGATCCGATCCGTCCAGGTCCGTCACATGACTTCCCACATGCCTCATTGGCTTTCCCAGGCAACCGAATTGCCCGAACCAACCTGCTAGCAAACATCGCAACATCAGTGGTAGGGTATATATCTTCGACAATATCAAATATCAAATCCACCTCTCCGAAGCTTCTTCCTCTTCTCCTTCAGCTACTCTTCAGCTACCACGATATCCTTGTCTGTTGTCTTCTATCAGCCGAGCAAGAAAAGCGTGGCTGTACATAACACCCCTCGATAACATACACCAAATCTATCAACCATGGTGGTTCGTCTCTGCCCTCTGCACACTCCCTCTCTAGATCCTACATGTTGAATGAATCCCATCCCTCCGTAGCATTCTTACTGACACTCTCCCTTCAGTTCGGACGCATAACCCACTACGCCTTTGATGCCGTTCTCCGTACGTATTCCCCCCCCCCCAAAGTCAAAACAATCAAACCAACCCCAACCCAACCTTGCGGGGGAGCACCAGCTAACATATTATAATTGCCCCAAAAAACAGTCTCCGCATTTCTAGCTGGCATCAAGCGGTCAACAGGGCTAACGTAAATATCATTACCCCCTCCTATTTTTTAATCTGCTATTTATCTATCGGCAAAAACTCCTTCCCCTCCCACTTCTTCCCCCATCATAAATCTTCCACACATGCACGTGAAAAGGAAACACAAGCTAACATGCACTCACCTCTCCCCCCCACTTCCACGCGCGACGACGGGAGGGGAATGATGGACCGGAATGTTGCGGTAGCGGTATGGGACACAAGTAAACAGGAACTGCTCCTCCTCCTCCTCCTCCTCCTCCTCGTTTAACCCGCCTCTACTACACCTCCCTATCCCACAATACGGCAACCACAAGAATTACACAGACCCCATCCCACCGAAAACGAGGAGGACCAGCTTTTTCCGAGCCCCTTGCGTACCATACCAAAACCGCAACTGTAACCGCCTATCACATCCCCCCTGCGTCCGTGTCGTTGGGTCAAGTGGGGTCGCCGGATCAACCCCATTTTCTCAGCCCCAGCCTCAATTCGCAAAAGATATCGGATAACCCGCAGGTGACTAAGTGGTTGGAAAGTTACTTGGGGATTGGCGAATGGGTGATGGATCAGAGCGTTGCGGTGTTGGGGTCGAGTGGGTATTTTGAGAGGAGGCGTTGAGTTTTTTGGTTATGGTGCTGGTGTTTTTTTATTCTTTGTCATTTTCTTTTCAGGAAGGGAGTTCGTTTTTTATTTTATTTTTTTATTTTATTTTTCGGTTGTTGGTTTAGGGGAGGAGACGGTGGTGGAAAATATATTTGTAGGCTGATGGTGAGGAGTTTCCTTGCATATACATACATATGTATATGGGCATGGTTTGGTGGCATGATATCCCTATCTCGTGCAACGACACAGATGTGGTTATATATACCAATGCAAACCTGCGGAGAAGAAGGGCCAGAAGTGGAAACGGGAGACACAAGGGGAAGAGCACTCCGACATGAACAACGCCTAAAAGTCGACCGACCGACCGACCGACCGACCAACATTTACTCACCTTCGCTTCCTTGGAACACTACGCCGGCGGAGAAAAAGCAACGATTGCCGTCGGCTGCCGGTTGTTGGGCAATGAATGATCAAAAAATCGACGGGATATCAAAGGGGGAAAGAGGGAGGTGGACGACAGGAGGGAAACCTGAGGGGCGGGGTGGGCTGGGCTGGTAAATTCAGGAAATAGGCCGCCCACAAGCCTCGCTTCTCCTTCTCCTTCTCGCTCCCTTTTGCCGCGCATATCTCGTTCCTGTTCCGCCCAGATCTCACACGTCGCATGTCCCCTCCCATTCCACTTGTCTAGCCAAACCCGAGTTACAGATACCCGGCCTCGCGAATCGAGGCGGGTTTCGGGTGGGGTATATGAGAAATATCTACAATTCTCCTCTCTTTTACTAGCCGTCCTCCCTTAACGTCTCTTCTCCGGTATTTGGTAGCCTTTTTTTTTTTTTTTTTTTTTTTTTTCCCTTGACTATTATTGTTATTGTTTCCTTGGTTGTTTGTGTATTTCCATCTTGTTAATTACGTTTTATTATATCCCTCTCTCACTCCTGTTATTCTGTTATTCTGTTTCTGCGTATATAGCGTCAATCCATGAATCAAACTTATGATTAAAAAATGATGGGATCAATGAAGAGACTCTTATGATTCGTAATAAACTTGATATTTGTTGCTTGAGGAGAAGGTGGGATTGTTCAACCTGCCTCTGATCTTAGAGTAGATGTTCATCATGAATATATATTCCGCATTCGCAGTGGCCCTCCTCTAACAACAACACCGGAACAATATATACCTCGCCCAGGACACTACAACAAAAAGAGAAGTCCTTGAACACATGTATCTCCCGATCCCATCAACTCAAAGAAAAAAAAAAAACCAGGGAACCGAAGTCCAAACCGCTCCATCCAAACCGCCAAAAATATGGCCCAATCGTACTTAGGAATTTTAACCGCAGTCGTAGTCATGACAACTCAGGTCTTGTGGTCTAGTGGTATGATTCTCGCTTAGGGTTCACCCTGAGTCATCACTGACATACTATATGTATATGCGAGAGGCCCCGCGTTCGAGTCGCGGCAAGACCCTGGTGTTTTTTCGATTTCTTTTTTTTCTCTCTCTTTTCTTCTTGGAATATATTTTTGAGGTTCGCAATGAAGTTGAGATCTTTTTTTTTTTTTTTTTTTTTTTTGGCAGTGGAGAGGACAGATTGGCTGCATCGTCGCGGGAAAAAAAAATTACCTTAGGCACATCATTGCTCATTGCACGCCATTTCGTCGACATTGCATTGCGAAAGTAGAAAAAAATCGAAGACATGGTAGAGTCTAAAAGCCCCAGTTTTATACAGAATGGTCTTGACCATCTATCAAAATCAAAATAGAGAGACGGGGGGGATTTTATCCATCGATAATATACAATATACATACACACACAGAAATGTCGCAGACACTGGTCCTCCAAAAACTCGAGTCCAATGCCGTGTACTGCCTTGCTGTAAAAGACCAGATAAACGTGCAAACTCCATTCCAAATGCGGCCAAAAACCAAAAAAGAAAGGAAACAGAGGAGGGCGGGGAAAATAAAAAAAGACCACCACAAAAACCTCCGCTCAAACAACTCTACATAACACCATGCCTCCAGTCATCTTCTCCACACACTCCCTCGCCTCCAAAATCCCCTGATTAGTCGACAAAAACAAACACTCCCCCGGCGACCTCAACCCCTCTACTGTCTTCCGCTTATGGCCGCGCACAATATCTCTCAACATGGGCACATCCAGCGTCAGCCGGCGCGTGGGCTTGCTCACCATCGACATCTTGGTAATGACCGGTTCGCTCTGCCAGTATTTCAGCCCCAGCCAGAGGCGGCGCGAGGCGACGTTTTCCCTCGTCACGGGCTCGATGGGCTCGATTTCGTCGTTGGCGGCGGGGATCTTCAGGAGGACGTGTTGCGGGGGTGGGTTGAGGCCGGCTAGCACGACGGTGGAGATGAAGCCGGCATCGCGGAGGGCGAGGGCGAGGCGGAGGTGGAGCTTTGTGTTTGAGATGGAGGTTATGGCCAGGCGGGCCTTGGAGGCGTTTGTGATGGAGGAGCAGACGTTGGCGAGGTTGACGAGGGACATTGTGATGGACGATGTTTCAAGTTTTCTTTTCCTTCTTATTCGTTTGCTTATAGGCGTATGGCGGAGGGAGGAGAGGAGAGGAGGCTATCGCCTCGAATTTGGTTTGCGTAGTCCTTTCTTTGGTTGGGCTGGGAGCTTGGAGGATAGCCTCTTTTTCTATTTTGTTGCAAGTTTGGCTGAGGGGAGGTTGGTAAGTTATACCCATGGATAGTGATAGGCAGAGGCAGGGGTAGAAGATGCAATTGGCTTCAATGAGATACTCACTGGTAGAAACATGCATAAATTTGGTCGAGCGGGTGGTGATCTTCCTAACCTCCTCGTTGAATATCAGTCTGCCAGCTCCGTCAATGCAGTGAGTTTACATACAAACTTCCGCCAAATAAATCTGCGATGTCTGAGTCACGTGATTGGTTTCGCTGGCGGCGTTGGTTTGCTTGGCACGCAATGTCTGGATTAGGCAATTCGCGACTTCCTCCCTGCTCCTCGCCGTGAGTGGTCAGCTTCAGTCCTGCCTAAGCGCGGGGCTCAGCTGCAGCACCAGCACCCGCAGCAGCCAGCAGCCTTTGCATGAGGAGAGTCACCATGGCGGCGGTTAACTGTTCTTCGCCCATCTGGCATGCCCTCAATATAAACCAGTAGCCCTCATTGTCTGCCTCGCATCTTGTTCTATTGTTTCGTCTCTCCCCACCCTCCTTTTTCGCTTGTTCTGTCCGCTGTCTCGTAATCTCATACGAGCTTGTCGCACAAGATGCCTCCTCTCCCAAGCGAAGTGTGCTTGCTCACGGTGTAAGATAGTGCCTACATCCCATAGAGAACATATGTGACTGACAAGATACCAGCTTTGTTGACGTCCACTACTACTTCTCGGCTCCTACACCGCGGCCCTTGCACCACCGCTTCGATAAAGGTTCCTACCTGTACATTTATCATGATGCCGTCCAGAACAAGGCGAGAATCGAGATCGCGAATCACCCAGGATTGCCCGAGCAGGATGCTTTCTGTGGATGTATGTCAAGATTTAAGTGTCCATAGTCGAATCCCCCTATGCTGACGAGCGCGGGGGTATCTTAGCTCTGGGAACTGTTCATCTGCGCAATTCGGATAAATTCCCTACTCTCTGCACCTTGACTGTACATGCTCATCGACAGAATACATCCGGGCCACCAACACCTACGAGCATTGGCCAAAACGAGTGGCTCCTGCTCAACGTTGACCCTCGCGATGGAGGCAGGTCATTTCTTCGACTCCATACCCTAGATCTCTATTTCTGGACGTCGAATGATGCCGTTCTATTTTTTGAAAATGCTCGTAAATTATTGGCTCCTGCGCAGCTCGATGTTATGCCAGCCCCTCAACAACCCCAGGCGCACGAGGTTGCGATCAGCTCCGTAGTCCAGAAGCTAGAAAATGTAGCGATAACCGACCCAGCTTACCACAATGGTCTGACGAGAAACTCTCAGACTGAGCCTGCCCCAATACAACAGCCTCAGCCACAGCTGGCTCCTCAACAATTTGCGCCTCCACCTACTCAGCCAACGCCATCAGAACCAGTTAGTCCCTTAGAAGCTCCGCCCGCCTCCAAGCAAGAGGAAGCACAGATCAACTATACTCCTCTTGCGTACAATCCTTCTGCGCCAGCCGCGCCAGAGCCCATTAAGCCGCGCGAGAAAACGCCTCCACCGTCTGATGGAGCAGCTGGAACTGGGCTTGCCGCTGCCGCCGTATCAGAGCATGGTCAGGCATTCGCTCCTCCTCCAATGTCTCCCGGATTTCCCCCTCCCCCACCCACCCAGGCCCCGGGATATGGTGGACAATATGCATCGCCGCCTCCAACAGCCGGTTTAGCCCACACGTCCTCTATCTCCTCCCGTTCTTCAGGACACAACCACAACCATCCTGGCAACATGTCGTTTGCTCCTCCTCCTACCGCTGCACAGGTACCACCAGCAGCTCCAGGCGCAGTGCCATATACGCCACCGCCGCAGGACCCAAATGCGCACTTATTCAGACAGCAGAGTTTTGGTCCGCCACCTGTATCACCTCACAACCCAACACATCAACATTACCAGGGTGGCTATGTCCCGCAGTCTGCCCAGCCACCAATTGGTGGATACGCGAACTATTCTTACGGCCAGCCACAGCAACCGCCACCTGGAGGGAATTCCTATGACATTCATCACCAGGTCTATCGGCCAACGGAAGCTGAAGGCAATGCAAAATATGTCAAACAGAATCAGCGACAGTCGACATCGGGGATTGGGAAAGGTGTTGGCAAGTTTCTGAAGAAACTTGACAAACTCTAGAGCGCCCTCCACTTCTCTAAATAGAAAGGACCTGGGAGGACGTAGCAGTTTGCTCTGGATTACCTTCCGCTTCCCAATTTAACCCCGCAAACGTTTCACAGCGTGCTGACTTAGCTGCTTACTATGAATTGAATCTTTCCTCTTTTGGCGCTCAACTCTGATATACACTACTACCCCTATATCGCCACTGCTGATGAACCACCTTTTGCCTGACGGATAATTGGTAATTTGTATGAAGCGTTTTGTTATTATTTACTTATATTTTGGTATATTTGTTCCCATATGTTTGTTTTCGGCATGAGCTCACGAATTAGAATGAGAATATATGCGTTAAACCCGCATGACTTCAGTGTTTTTCGTTGCTTTGCTTCCACTTTTGCCCTTTTTGGATATCTGTTTTTCAATATTTAGTATTTCCAATTGAATATCAACAACATTTTTCACTCGCTGCTCACCGAGCGTCCCAGGAGAACCAAAAAAAATAAAAAAAAAATAATATATATATATATATATATATATATTCAGTTTGGTCAAACCTAGGATAATCTGAATTGATTGATTGAATAAGGCCCTGCCTTCATTAAGGCATGGATGGGCCGTTCAGTCAAAGACAAATCTTCTCGGGAATCCCGCTCGAACTAGAAGATGTGTGTGTCACAGTTTCAAGACTCATTGACCTGCCAAATTACGTCAAAAAGGGCGTCACTTTGATGCTGGATAGATAAAATACCCACGGGACGCTCTCCCAATCCATATACTTCACTGCTAGCCAGGGTGATGCAGCTCCCCTCTCGGATATTAGTACTATATCATTCTGCGTAGGGACATCCTAAGGCATCCAGCAATAACAGGCTTCCCGACCTAGCATGCGAAGCCCCCTGCGATCCAACGAGCCTGAATTTGCCATGGATGGCCCTGACCGCTTCAAGGATGGACGACAGTCTATAGGTTTCCTATGCTTGGAATTCTGTGTCCCCGACCTCATCCGTGGTTTTCCGTCGGATGGTCAGCGATGCTGACAGTTATGCACCGCTGGGGATGGATTTGACAGCTTCCGCACAAGGCCACATGGGCGGTTCAATCTGGATGGTAAAGAGTACCGTCGCTAAGGGAAGGGAAAGCAGGATGTATAGATGCAAGCAAGCAAAAACACTCGCGGTGTCACATCGAGTGCGGTCCATTGTGGGGATACCCGCCATCGCGATAGAAATTCTGGGGTAGTTAGATGACCTTTGTCATTTTTGTATCTAACATTTGCCCATCACTCGAAGGTAATCAATCTTGCACCATTTCGATTCCGCGTACTCTGTATACGGCACGTTCATTGTTGCTATTCGGAATCTTTTTCTCTCGTCTCCGCATAGTGCAAATCCTGTTCATTTTACTTTTCATCCCTACCCACCGTCGATTCGCCAGGTTTCTTTCGTTCCCAAGCTCGGCATTCTATTTATTTTGGGGAACTTGGTAGACTGTCGTTGCATTGCTAAAGAAAAAGATACACAATCCTTGATCCATATCGACAGCCTTAAAATGAGCCACTGAGCGAAGCCAGGATACTACCTGTCAGGTTTCAAGCAGCGAACCTAGGTATGTCTTTGGGCAATATTGCCTTCATAACTTGCAGGATAGCGTGCGGGGAAGATAAAAATTAACTGCCTGAAGAATACCTAGTTCCTTCACACCCCCTTCGAAGTGCGTTTTGAAATGGTGGAGACCCTGTCGCAACAAAATTGTCAACTCACACCGGCCGCCTCGTCTGCATAAACTCAGCTCCTCCGACACGGTTTCCATCGGTTAAATCGCCAAGGTGTTCTCCCAGACAAGGTTTCTCCAGAGTGATAGAAGCGACAATACCCAAGGACGGACGTTGGGCCTGGCGCCGCTAATAATCTGGGGAACATTTTTGGCTTTCGCGAGAGCCTAACCTGCAGATCTCACAACCCTTAGCATCAATCATTATCACCGCCGTCAAGGATACACAATAATATTAATAAAACATCCTGTTTTGAAGCCTGGACTTGGCGGCTCTTTTGGAGGCGCAACTTCGGGCCGCCTTGGCGCGCGATAACTAGTTAATGCCTGCCGCGTTTTCTTTTAGTCTCATTCTACGCTGCGTATAGCGACACCCTCCGGGCTCACTATATCGTGAAGCGGATGGCTCGCAAATCCCCCTGAGCAAATACTACTCTGCTATTTTCCCCGCGTTCTGTGCTAAACCTTGCTTTTACCCACAACATGGTTGGGATTTTATGCAGTTTTTCTCTTTCGAAGACAAATGGATCCAAATGCTTTAATGCTTACACGTTGGCCGTGATATCACGGGCGTGCGGTGCGAGCTTGCCCTAACTAATGATGATTCTTCCGCCAAAAGGAAATAAAAAAATCTCCAGAAAAAAAGCCTGATACGTTTAACCATCTCAACGGACAAATGGTCCAAGGATCGCCTTGGGGTGAACAAGCTAGGAAAGTTTAACGGGATATATGGCCAGGGCCGTTCAAGACGGACTCCATTTCATAGACTGACAAAATTGTGACAATCAGGACTTACCCCCAGATTAGTCCGAAATTGGCGATGATCGATGTTTCATAGACAGGGACCAAAATCCACTGACACAGCAGACAGTCCTCTACCAGCCGTCAGCCGAGCATCACCGCGGCAGAGCTGGAGTCGGGAGGAACATGAAAGTTTGTACTATTTCATATGCCTCCATCCGCCAGGGCCCGAAATTGCACGGCACCCTACCGTGGGCAAGACTTCTCCGCATATCAAATCCCTCTTTTCGAGAAGATGTTTCTTTCCACGATTCCAAATCCAGGGCAGGAATCCGTTCTTCGGCTTGGCTGCTGAGTTTTTGACTGTCTAATTCGCCCGCTGTGAATCAGCTGGCCTCTGATCATCACACCCTAGTTTGCTAGACACAAGCTCTAGAGATCCCTGTTTATCACTTGGAAGACATACACAGTACAGTATTCCCCGTGAGTACCCATGCGACACATGGTAAGCGATCCTCCTAGCTCTGGATGTCCGGGATAGGGGAGGAGTATTGAGGAGCTGCTAAGGCTGCGCATGGGTCACCATGATTGTTATGTTGTTCTCACTGGGGAGTTATAAAGGGGACACCGCGCCTGGCAAGATGTGTTGGATATACTCCTCCGTCGATAGTGACCTTCATCCGTTCGAGCAATCTTTGACTTACAAATTCCCATTCTCGAAGTGTGCCCTTGGTTTGACTATCTCAAGATGAAGCTCTCCCTTCTCGCCCCCCTTGTGGCGGCCGGCCTGGCAGTGGCCGGCAGTCTACAGGCCGAGAAAAACATGCTGCAGATGCAGCGCCTCATGGACATGAAGCTCGCTGCTCAGGAGAAGCTACGCAAGGAAGGATTCTTTGATGAAGGTCGATTCAAGTCTATCAAGAGAGAGGAGCGTTGCGTTAACGGCAAGGCCGGCGAGTTCAGCTGCAAGAATGTGGACATGACATCCTTCCTGAGCCATCAGGACATGGGAAGTCGCACGCGGCGAGGCAACGATGTTTGGGGTAGGTTACATTCTGGTCCTTTTTTTTTTTTTTTAAGTCATTTCCTGGGGCTGCCTGCTGACCTCAAACTGCGCAGGTTGGAATGCCGATGACGGTCGTGAGTTCGTTGCGGTCGGACAGACTGACGGCACTGCATTTGTCGAGGTTCTGAAGGGTGGTAAGCTTAAATACCTTGGCCGATTGCCGACGCAGACCCAGTCAAGCACATGGCGCGACATGAAAGTCATTGATGGATACGTCTACATCGGCTCAGAAGCCCCGGGCCATGGCTTGCAAGTCTTTGATATGCGGAAGGTAGGAACGAAGAACAGCAACTCTCCAATCTGTGTACCAAGGGCTTGAAGATATACTTACATGTGGTGAAATATATAGCTGGCTAAGGTGAAAGGTAGACCAGTAACCTACGACATCAGGAGGGATCTCACAGCCTGGTTCAGAGGTTTTGGTAGCTCTCACAACATCGTCGCGCATGAGGACGCCAAAATGATCTATGCCGTCGGCACGGGACGAACCACCCCATGCAGAGGTGGATTGTACATGGTTGATGTTTCCAACCCTGCTAGGCCTACATCTCCTGGCTGTGCCAGTCAAGATGGATACGTCCATGACGGTACGTATTTCTATCGACGCTCGATTTTTTTCTTCTTCCCTAGTTTACCAAATAATTCGTTCATCTAACACACCACCCCAGCCCAATGTGTCATTTACGATGGCCCAGACGAGAGATACACTGACCGCCAGATCTGCTTCAACTACAACGAGGACACCCTCACCATCGTCGACGTAACCGACAAATCCAACCCCGTGCAAATCTCCTCAACCCCCTACGAAGGCGCCTCGTACACCCACCAAGGCTGGATCGCCGACGAGGACATGGAATACCTACTCCTGGACGACGAGCTTGATGAATCCGACGGCACAAACCCAGGAAAGTCAGGCCACACCACCACTTACATCGTCAACATTTCCAACCTCGCCAAACCGAGGTTCACAGGCTTCTACCAGTCACCCGTCAAGTCAATCGACCATAACCAGTACGTCATCGACGGTCTCGCATATCAGTCCAACTATGGTTCTGGCCTGCGCATTGTGGATGTCTCCAGTGTTACCCAGGACGCGACAGGCAAGGGCTTTAAGGAGGTTGGGTTCTTTGACTGCCATCCCGAGGATGATAGTGTTGGCGGTAAGGTTGAGTTTGTCGGCTCGTGGAGTGTGTATCCATATTTCAAGAGCGGGACTATTGTGCTTAATAGTATTGAGCGAGGTCTATTTGCGTTGAAGTATAACCCTGAGTAGAGCGGAATGGCATACATAGGGTAACTGTGTGCAACTTTGAAGCTGTTGCGATTTTGCACAGGGTCTGATGACCCTGTCATGGCCGGAAATTCTTGCAGCAGGATACTACCGCTTCCTTTTTTTTCCTTGTTTCTGATGGAAGGTTATACTCCATGTAACTAACGGGTCTGAAATCGCCGGTAGACCATGCGTGATATGATCATGAGCTGGATTTATGCATTAAAGGCTGGTCTAGACTTTTCCGGTATATATGAATTACAAGTAACTGCATATGGGTAAATTTATTCTAAGCTTGTTGTGGTCTAAACAATGTATCATGCTTTAGATTTACGAAATATGCAACGAATAATTCCTAGTTCACTCTGCGCACATTGAGCGCAACATGTTAATTCCAAACATTGATATCTCGCCACCTGAGCCTTATAAGATTTCCTCGGGCTGTGCCTCCGTCAACCAAGTATCGGGAAGATGGCCGAGTGGTTATGGCGCTACGTTCAGGTCTTGGCATTGCCGAGATTCGTAGTAGGGCAACCTGCGTGGGTTCGAGTCCCACTCTTCTCATCGTCGTTTTTTTTTTCTCCCTCTTTTTCTTTTGTGTACGTAATATACTATCTGTTTATTAGGTCCTTTCTTCCCTCTCTCAACAGAGACAGATGGGCCAAATGATTCTGGCCATCGCTCTTCCTGTACGGAGTAGTGTGTACAACCGAGTGCGGTTTCTGGAAGAACGACACTTCCAGAACCAAAACCTGACATCAACATCACTTTACAACGCTCAACCTTCTCAGCTCCCTTCTTAGTGGCATGCTCCCCCCCCCCTACAAATCCTGTGTCAAAGGGCATAGCGTATAGCAACATGCGAAGAGATCGCGCCGCGTACCGAAATATCCGCTTCCACGACGCCTAAACAGGCGCAAGTATCGGAAGTTTTTACCAGAATAGCTCCATCACGGAAGAAAACCTCATCTGGATCCTGAACGATGTTCTCTTACTTGTAGATGAGGGGGACTCGTGGACGATTCAGCACAGAGCCACAGGCCGAACCGTCACGCTAGTCAAGCAACCCCGTTGTGTTGGGAGATTATGATGTTTTCTCCACAGGTGTACTAGTTACAGTACATCATTCCATACATGTAACAGCGTTGTCAGCACATCTGAAAAATTCTCAACGCCACGGCCGTCGAAGCCCGGGCTAATTAATACCCTCTAGGATCCATTCGAGTTACTGATGAGCCCTGGGTTGCTCGACTCTGTAGCCACTCTGTCTCTTCGGGAGATGGATTCCGAGATGGGGCTCGTGCCAGAGATGGGAAATGTGTTGTATCCGCACAGGTGAATCTTGGGGCACAGTGGGATGACTGGGTTTGAGGCTGCGCATGTGTTCCCGTTAGAGAAGGAGAGTCTCTGGATCCAGCTCAACTAAGAATGATGGATAACCAACATGAATCATGCTGTGGGAGCGTCTAAAATTAATTCCATACAGAATTGATCACTCATGGCAGGACATCTGCACACTCGCTTTGACCAGTATCTATTCTCTATACACCCAGATGTAAGTGTTTAGAATTGAAAATTATTATTATGCCATACTAACAGAGCAAAGGATGGTTACAAGATTGTTGAATTTGGGCCTGGTAGCTGTGGGATTGACGGAAGAATATTGGATCCTATTTTGCCGCGACTCAAACACTGATGGTCATGTCTCGGATGAGCTGCTGCGATGGCACTTCCGACAATCTGTGCTTGCCAATATGCATGGTGCAGGAGAGCCTATCTTTGAGTCTGACTTTCCCTCTGGTCAGATATGAAGGCAACACAGCGCGATGAACCTTATGGCAGAGAGAGGTTTGAGATGGAAGTTCAGTCAAGATTGAAATCTGTCACAAGGGATAAGTAGCTAGCTGGAATTTCAAACGATTAAATGCACATAGACGAATGCCTTGAGTTTATGAGGAATGAAACCTGATAGATGCAGTAGCCGGCGATGGTATGAGATTATCACAAGTGACTGGCTTGAGGCCCTTGTGTCTGGTGCGTCGTGAACCAGGTGTATTGACGCAAAGTAATATTTTATTGAAGAATATAATCATTTGAGCTAATATGAAGTGTTTCAAGTCAAATCAAATCAAATTAGAATCCGAATCAGACTCAAACATATTAAAAGGAGGTTATAAACCAAAAGAAAAATATTTGAGAAATAGAAGGGAAAATGTAATGAATAAAGGAAGCTGCGAACGCAGAGAAGAGAATAAGGGCAACATTGAAAATTTTCAAAATTTCAAAAGAGGATGACTATAACAGATAGAAGATAATAGAAATGTAAAAAGTGAGAGGGGAAAAAAAAATAAACCAAAAAGGAAAAATAAAAGTAAAACCGGAGGAAGAGGGAAGACAGAGAGGTTGAAGAATGAGAATGAAATTTGAAAGATAGAAGAAACATGTGGAAAAGGAAACCACACATAGCCTCTCTTCTTTCACACACACATGAACTCACACAAGCAAAGCTAGTTTGACTGACTGTGAAAGACGTAGAATAGAGTAAGGTAGAAGGCGTTCAAAATAAAAGATACATAATATGAAGAATGTGTATTGATTGAAAAAAAGAGTAAAAAATATATCACCCCTCATTGTGTACTTCGTTTAGGCAAGCAAAGGCCTAGTCAAAGTCAAGGATAGTAAAGCAATGCAAGCATGCATGCTATGTCCATCCATGCTATAAGATAAAACAAACAATTTATAGGGGTATTTATATCCTTTGAGCGGAATTCGGGGCCAACAAAAAAAAAAAAAAAAAAAAAAAAAAAAAAAAAAAAAAAAAAAAAAAAAAGTCAAAACTACGTAGATATATTGGAGATGATGATTGATATTGATCGAAATGTAGCCAAAACGAAATCCAAAATTGAAATGAAGTCAAAATAGCGCTTAGTAAGATGTATGATGCTGTTCTTGTTGCTCTTGTTGATGTCGTGACCAATACCAGAAGGGGTCGAAGGGCGGATATGCAAGTTAAAATGAGCACACACCTCCACTCTTCCCATAGGAGTAGCTATATCATAGCTCGACTTTCTCAGTAGGTTCGGGCAACGGAACTTTGGCGGGATCCTCTTCGACAACGGATACTTCTGCAATCTCTAGCAAGGAATCATCAGCGGGTTCAGCTGCAGCAGGTTCGGGGCCAGTTGGTTCAGAAACAACAGGTCGGGGCTCAGATTCCGGTACGGGTGAGGCTTCAGAGACAACAGGCTCGGGGGCTATAGATGGTTCGGAAACGGTGGGTTCGGGCTGGGGTTCGGGCTCAGGGATGGGCTCGGTTGCAGCCGGTTCTGGTTCATCAACTGTTGGCTCTGGCTCTGACTCAGGTTCGGGTTCGGGTTCAGGTTCCCGTTCAGGTTCAGGTTCCCGTTCCGGTTCCAAAGTTGGCCCAGGTTGGGGTTCCTGAATAGCAATCTCGACCTCAGCAGCAGAGGCAGCCGTGATCTCACTCCGAGCCTGAGCCTGAGCCTGAGCACCATCCGGCTCCTGCTCCTTGCGGGGTTCTACATGCCCATTTGACGACACTGTGCGCGCAGAGTTGGCAACACTGTTCTTCTTCGAGGACGGCGGAGTTCTCGCAGTCGCGCTAACATTACTGCTTGCACTTTCCCCACTCTTCCTCCGAACTTTTGGTGGACCAGAACCCCGAGGTGGGCTTTTGATTTCAACCTTCTCATGCATCTTGCTTGCGGAGCTTGCAGTGGGACGCATCATTCTTGCTAAAAACGAGTCATCAGGGGGCCGGGTAGCTCCAACATTGCTGACGCGTGACCGGGGTCTGTCATAGGCCGTATTCTGCTGGGGAGCAAGGGAGGATGCTCTGGCGGGCCTTTTTTGTGTGGCAGATGCTGCTGGACCAGTTGATCTTGACGAAGTGGTATTTCGATCACTTCTCAAACTCGAGGGTCTGCGGGTGAGGGTTGATGTGCGTGTGCCCGCTTGGCTTGCTGGGCGGCCATCCAGATTTGTTTTCGCTGCAGAAGACGCGGTTGGTGCTATCATTGAATTTGGGAGGCGGATTGGCTTTGTTGGAGACCTTGTGCGGGATCTGTTATTTCCGGGAAGATTTTCGGAAGATGACTTTTTCATCTTGTCCCGGGAGGGTACTGATGACTTGGGTTTTCCTACAGGTTTGTCTGCCGCAGTCCGAGTGGGCTGTCTTGTCGCAGGTGCTCTAGATCTGTCTGTCTCCTTGGGTGTGGTTTTGGGACCGGGATTAGATATGGTAGTTGTTGGTGTCCTGGGGGTTCGAGGGAGAGGCGATTTCATATTCTTTATTGAAGAATTCTTAGACATAGTGTTGTTGGCTGCATTCCCGACAACAAGTTTCGCGGGACGTGACGAATTTGTAGATGCCTTGGAGTTCTTGGGCGCAGTTTTATCTGACGATTTTCCGTTCATACGAGCAGTGGTAATTGGTGTTCCTTCCTTTGCCCGGGGAGAATCTTTTTGCAAAAAATCACCCTTTGATTCGGGTTTGCCTAATTCCTTCGCTTCTGTCGTAGTAGTGGACGTCAAAACGTCTCGCGAGGTAGATTGTTTGCCGGGTGTAGGGGAATCCACAAGTCGAGACGGTAATGTTGCAGCCCAAGGTCTATTGACATTCCCACTACTCAGAAGTCCGCCATTGCTGTTGTTGTTGGCATTGTTATTCATATTATTATCTGGCGGCGAGGAAGCCAACGACCTGCCCATCATAGCAGCCTTATCCGCACTATCACCTGAAGACATAGTAACGGACCTCTCTATGGGGCTACCCACATCATCAACGCCACTAGACATGGTTCTGGTCAGCTTCCCAGGGGAATTATTGGTGCTGCTATTGTTGTTATTGGTATTATTGTTGTCCAGATCCGTTGCCTTTCTCAACCCCCACATAGGAGGACTTCCAGGTTGACCAGCACGTTCGACGGCCACGAAGCTTGCTCGAACCTTAGAGAGAGGGCGGACGGAGCCGGGGCGGTCATGATCGATTGGTGAGCGGCCTCTCGAAGGGGGAGAAGTTGATGAGTGGTTATTGTTATTGTTCTCAAATCGGGCCAGCAGGCTCCGGACACCAGTCTGGGCCCGACTGTCCGACATGATGGATGATCAGGAGGGATCAATTAATCAATCACTCAGTCAACCAGCCAGTCAACCAGTCAACCAGTCAACCAGTCAGTCAGTAGCGCGGGGGACGGGGGATGTGATTGCTGGCGGGGATGGAGGTTAGGGGAGAGGACGCATGCAGAGAGGTGGTGTGGATGGAGGTCGAGATGTGATTGTCCGTAGAGAAGAGGTTGAGACGAGAATAGATTGAGAAAATAAAACAAGGGATACGAGGGGGTATTGCTAGGACGAGGAAGGTTGTTGGCTGGGGAAGGAATTGTGAAACCGGCGACGTTGACGGTGAAGATGAGGATGAGGCAGAAAAGGGAAAGGAGCAACAACGCGTAAGTAACCTAGGAGGGAGCAGGTAACGTGATTGACGGCTAGCTAAATAACATAGCGCCGGCGGGATCCAGGGAGAGAGGAAGAAGCTAAGACAAGATGGATGATAATAATTAATTAATTACTAAAGGCTAGTACTATACTCATGAATGCAATGGGACGAGGGTTGAAGGTAATATAAGAATCCAAGAATATTTACGTTGGTGATCGCCAGATGGTTGTTCTTTTTCCATTTGTTTTCTTTTTTCTTCTGTGTGCCTCGTATCTTAGTTATTATTACTCACAACAAGGAAATAAGGGGTTTTCTGCTGGGTCACATGGGGGAACGTGGCTGCAAGGACAATAACTAATGCAGTGACTTGTACAATCTGTACACCCATCCACGGCCAGATATAAATAATTAACGAACGCGGTGTTCAGTAGCAATCAGCTATTTTGTCGTCCCAGGAATATACTCTTCGGGAATCGAGGGACCATCTGCCTGTCTGCCTATCTGCATATATTTATCTACCTTCAACGCCCCGGAATGCTGCATATAGAGCGGCCAATCAACAGCTGTCCTCTTTTAGAGACAGGACAAAAGACACAGAGCTATCCCAACGTCATTTTAATTTTGGATGATTCTCTGCCTGACCCAAAGGAAGAATTGGTAGACACTCCCAGAGGGTTTTGAGTTGAGCGGGATCTAATCCTAGCTCAAATGCAACCGTTTCCGAGGTCTTCTGCCTGAAACCTGTTGGGTGTTTCAAGCAGCGCTGATGAAGGGCGCCTGGTGGAGGTTATATCTGGGCCTGTATTACTAACACCGCATAATTTCTCATAGGCATTGTATTTCACCATGAACTACTCCGTACAAGCATAGACATAGATTAGTTAACTGCACAAAAGAGAATATCTGGTTTCCCGAGGGCCCAGATTCGCAAATGTATCATCAAAATTCCCCAAACTATATCGCCCAATCAGGAAAAGCATAAAACACAGGGATGTTCACAAACCAAACCTTAAATTTGGCCGAGGTCACATTACATAAGCGGTCTTGGCTCCGAGACCGGAAGCTGCGAATGTTTTTCCAAGATTTCGGTTTGAGTTTGAGATAGAGAGGAAAGATTTACTTTTCCACCAGCAATAGCTCTACCACGATGGCTGCCAGAACACTGAGAATAGGTCAATTGCCTTCTATACACCCCTCCGTTGATGTTTACTGCTACTAACAAATTTATATAGGCCTCATCCCCGGTGACGGGATTGGGAGGGAAGTCATCCCGGTATGCTGATCCAATATCCTTGCTACGATGACTCGATATGAACTCCAAAAGAGAGAGAAAGAAAAAAAACATCTATTGAAGATTTAAAATACTGAGCGAAGTTATAATAACAGGCTGGTCGCAAACTCCTTGAATCCTTACCTGCGTCTCTGGGTTTAAACTTCTCCTTTGTCGACCTCGAGGCGGGCTATAATACCTTCAAGAAGACGGGGACCGCCCTCCCTGATAAAACCGTCGAGATCCTCAAGAAGGAATGTGACGGTGCGCTGTTCGGGGCTGTCAGGTAGTTATCTAGCTTATCTATGAATACCTCCGACTTGTGAGAACTGTATGCTCATGAAAACCTCCAGCTCCCCTAGCACAAAAGTCGCGGGCTATTCCTCCCCCATCGTCGCCCTCCGCAAGAAACTAGATCTATACGCAAACGTGCGCCCTGTCCGCACCACCACGGGCTCCTCCGGCTCCAACCCCATCGACCTCGTCATAGTCCGCGAAAATACCGAGGACCTCTACGTCAAAGACGAGAAAACCTATGACTCCCCCAACGGAAAGGTCGCCGAGGCCATCAAGCGGATCTCAGAGCATGCCTCCTTCCGCATCGCCACCATGGCCGGCAACATCGCCCTGCGCAGACAAAAGATTCGCGACACCGCCGCCGCCAGCGACAACGTGAACACCAGGTCCAAACCCATGGTCACCATCACCCACAAGTCCAACGTTCTCAGCCAAACCGACGGCCTCTTCCGCGAGACGGCACGCCGCGCACTCGCCCAACCTCTCTTCATCGACACCGTCGCTGTTGAGGAACAAATCGTCGATTCAATGGTATACAAACTCTTCCGCCAACCATCCTACTACGACGTCATCGTCGCGCCAAATCTCTACGGCGACATCCTCTCTGACGGTGCCGCGGCGCTAGTCGGTTCACTGGGCCTCGTACCCAGCGCCAACGTCAGTGACAACTTTGCCATCGGCGAGCCGTGCCATGGTTCTGCCCCGGACATTGAGGGCAAAGGCATTGCGAACCCGATCGCAACGCTGAGGAGCGTGGCGCTTATGTTGGAGTTTTTGGGCGAGGAGAAGGCTGCTGCTATCATTTACAAGGCGGTTGATGCGAATTTGGATGAGGGGAAGTTTTTGTCGCCCGATTTGGGGGGCAAGGCGAAGACGGACGAGGTCGTTGCGGATGTGCTGAGGAGGTTGTGAGAGCCAGGTAAATTTATGTGGGTGTGTAAACCCCTTGGGCCGTAGAAGGGTGGAAGGGAGTTAGAAGCAAAAAGGCGCACAAACGATGGGCCAATGGGTACTTATTGTTATTCAAAATAGATAGATTTCAAGATTAATCGATGCTTGTCTTCTCCAGCCACCGGCACAACACCATCCATATATTAAAATCGCCTTATCATCCTAGAGATATCGAACCGCTTGAGCCGGTATGTACTCCCAAAATTCCAATCCCAATTTCCGACGCAATGTATGTTAAAAACTATTAGAGTAAGCAAACGATCTAAAGGGGCGGCCTGCTAACAATGGCGACCACCTCACGCGTCGAAAAAACATCATTTCAAAATATTCACAGCAAAAATCAATCGACACCCTCGTCGTCGTCATAATACCTTCTATCATCGCTACCTTCCGTATTCTCACCGTTGTCCTCATCCACATCGTCGGCATCATTGGCGTTTTCATCATCCCAATCATCCTCCACGCTCCCCCGACCCAAAAGTAACGTGAACAACACTACAAAATATACATCCCCCGTGCGCTTATTCTTCAGCACATAGCGCAGCTGATGGTTCTTCGCATCGATGTATTTAGTCACCTTAATTTTAAACCCGGGAAGACGGAGGGAGAAATCTATTATATGTACCATCATCAATGCTCTCATCAGTCCAATAAACAAGAAGAAGAGGCGGTAGGCGAAGAAGAAAACTCACCATTAAACCCCAAATACCCATTCCCAAAATCCGCTTTATACAGCCTCCCCTCCTCAAACTCAAACCGCTCCCGATTCCCCTCAGTTAGAAAGAACTTTCTCCTCCCCGCAGGGTCGTCAGGAACACCTAATTTTCTCCTCATTTCCTGCCCACTACCCTCCCCACCTTCTTCAATGATCTCCTCCTCGCTATTTCCAATTCCCTTTCCTTCCCCCTCTCCACCCACCACCGCATCCCCACCCTTCCTCTCCTTAGCAACCCCGCAAACCCTCAAATAGTTCCAACTCGACAACGCCGCCCCATACAAATATGGCTTATCCGCATACGCATCCCCCTCCAAACCGGGGTCAATAGTCCACTGAACGATCCTCAGCGCCTGGTTCGTGCCCGGCGGCAACCGGTCGCGGATAGGACGGTCGAAATCGTTGCCGAAGACGAGTTCCGAGCCGGGAATCGCGTGCTTGGGGACGAAGGAGACGGCGATGGAGTATTGGTCTTTTGTGCGGGTTGGGTGGGAGAAGTATGGAGAGGTGCGCGGGGAGTTGGGCGGGAGGCCTGCGGAGGGATAGAAGTTAGGTAGGGCGCGTGAAAGATTTTATTTAGTGATTAATTTAAGGGCGGGAGATTGTCGAATGGATAGTTTCTACGGACCAGTGTAGTCTTGTATGCGTACGCGGAGGTCGATGGTTGCGTGCTCTGTTTCTATGAGGTGGGGTATGGGGGAGTTGACGGCGACTGGCTTGTGGGTTGAGGGGTTGTAGCTGGGGCCAGCTGTGACGGAGAGGGTGTAGTTATGTTCTTTGACAGGCATTATCAGGGCGATGTTTCTCTCTTTATATGTAGTTGTATATATATAGGCACCTATGTGACTCTTTCTGGGGTCATCGGTGGCGAAAATCTCACATGGCTGGAGAATGTAGGGAAACCTGAGGTGTAAAATATAACGAACGAACTATTCGGTTATTCACTTCACTTGCACCACACTATATATAGCTTTAATTGGGTTTGAGAAAGGATGAGTTCTCTCATTGTCGGCCTTCCTGGTAAATGAGCTGATGATATCAGAATCTCTGGCAGAGAAGGGATATGACGCCATGGCGGAGCGGCCTTGATAGATGCTGCAGGAACCCGCTTATCCCAGTGAAACGTGCCAGATAAGGAGTTTTCTATCCGGCTCCAAGAGTATAGATGCAATGCTCCTAACGGTTTGTTGTTGGGGGAATGCAAGTAGATGGATGTTGGTCGTCGCGTTCGCGCGACAGTTGCACTTGTTGAAGGCGCGATCATGTCAGAGCAACCTCACCTCCTATGGATAACTAGGGGTTAAACCCTTCCCCCAGAATGCTATCCGCATATACAAACTATGTAAAATGCACTTATACGCGGAGACCGGAAAACTACATAAGGCTAGGAGAATATATATAATATACATATATATTACTCCCCAGCCCTTATAAGTTGCAGCAACAGTGGAATATTATTCATGAGGGGCGCTGTTTTCGACAATCATTGTAATATATACAGTTATTCCATTATCATCAGCCCATTATTTATTCGCCAGAACCAGCAGCGAACAGACGCATAAACACTACTACACGCGTTCACAGTCATTGGCTTTACAAGTTTCAACAACCCAAACAAAACCAAAGGACCAGCCAAAAAGATTCAACCAGTGGTCAACTTCAGCAGGCCCTCTTCATCCCCATTGAACAAATCCCCATCCCCCAAAACTCATATTTATCTGTATACTGCCAGATCGTATGCGCCTAACCACTAGGCGCCGTGCTAGGACTCTCCGCCCACCGCGCCATCATTAGTAGACATGTACATACTCGCAAACCGCCTGCTGTCTCCCGTGCAAGACTGCAACCAGCTCGGCGACGTATAGATCATCGGATACCGGCCCGTCTTGCACTTGCACGTGCCGACAAAATCCTGGACCCAGACGATGCGCTGAGCCCGTAGCACTGGTTACCGTTCGGGTTTGTTTCGATATCGAGCATGCCCGGCAACGTGATGCCGTCATCACTCCAGCCGCCCCCGTGGGCGAGGAAATAGTTGGCCTGTTCCGCGCCGTTTGTAGAGGCCCGGGTGCGCGAAGTGGTAGCCGCCGCGGATAAAGCTAGCCTTTGTGGCGCCTGTGCAGTGGCTGCTGAAGGACGGGTCTTTGTAGCGGGTACCTTCGGTGGCCTGGAGAGGGATGTTATTTTACTTTCTTGGTTTGGCGTGTGAGCACGAGAATATTAGGGGGTTTGTGGACATGCCTTGATGATAGCAAAGCGAGCTCCTGACTCATATGCTCCCGCAAAGTGGACGGATGTTTGCCAGTTGGAGATATCGAAGCCTTGAACGGTCGCGTTGATGATGCCCAGCCACGGGTGTAAGCTTCATGGCTTATTGATTCCGTCTGATTCTTCTAGTCACTATCTCCTCGAAGGGTTACTGATTGGATTGATATGGCTTCTGAAGAGAAGCCGACAAACTGGT
The DNA here is from genome assembly GCF_000003525.1 of Blastomyces dermatitidis ER-3. Lineage (NCBI taxonomy): Eukaryota > Fungi > Ascomycota > Eurotiomycetes > Onygenales > Ajellomycetaceae > Blastomyces > Blastomyces dermatitidis. The sequence continues at coordinate 521,677 of NW_025544785.1, forward strand.
AAGAGGATGTGAACTCACCTTATATTTAGTTCACCCATCGGATAATTACTAGGTGGCTTGATTTTGAGGATCGGTACAACTTGCAACGGGATATGATGCATCCCATTTTTCTGAACAGTGTAGACCACATAAACCCTGCAAATTTCATCATTGTAGACAGGACGGGAGCCATTTATCTTCTGCGTTTACTGGCGATCATCAAATTTTAGCAACAATGCGCAACATCATGGTGAAAATATCCCAGCTTCTATGGGCATTGCTCCTATTCGCATCTAGAATGGCATTCTCGCTTGAGACCTAAATTGCCATTATTTCAAGGTTTGAACGTTGAAACCATCCACGGGAGCAACAGATGTTTGGCTGGACCGATCACGACAGATCCGGGTGTTAAATCTTGTTTTTGTCTCAAGGTGCGAAGGGTGCCTCGTAGAGCGATCCGCTGTCCTGTTTGGATGTGCAGACGGTTTAGCTTCTGAGGCTGCATAGCCTCTAGTTAATGGAGTAGGCGAACATCTATATGAACGCTGACGCAAGTTGTACTCTGCTACTGCTATTGCCATTCAAGGACACGATGGACCCCCGAGATAATCAGCTGGAACGCTGGCGAATTAAAGAAGGCTACTATATTGTACGATATCTATATCCTGACATTGCGTACATATCCAGAAGTAACAGAAAGAAGCACAGAATTGTAAGGAATCCCAATACAAATATTCCAGCATATATAGTATGACAAGATGACCAAAGTAGATTATGGAATAATGAAAGAGGGGAAATGGCTGCCAACACCCAAAAGAAGACAAATGAGATATCAAATAAAATAACAAAGGAACGTGAACTGACAGTGCAGCGTGTAACCATGTTCCCTTAACTATGACCTGTCCGCAATACCGGAATCTTCAAAACCATCCTCACCTTCCCCATCCGCCTCTTCTTCTACAATATGAATCGCAGAATCCGGGCGTCTTCTCCTCCTTTTCTTCCCTCGGTGGATCTCCACATTCACATACCTATCGCAAGAAGGTGTAATCGGTTCGCTCCCAATAGCCGCGAACCCATCCCTATTATCATTCGTGATGCTACGATAGCCATTGCCGTCAGGACTATCTTTCTGTCCACCATTCTGACTCTGCGGGCTACCAATACCGCTAGCGTATAAAGCGGACATTCCTCGTTCCCATTCCATGAGTTCCTGGACGGTGGCGCTGGCCCTTTCCTTCGCGGCATGAATGGTCTCCCGAGAAAATAGCTGTTGTAGAGAGTTTAGTCGTATCTGCAAGCGTGTCTTATCCGCACGTAGGGTGTGTAGTTCCGATTGGGCCTCATTCAATGCATTGGTGAGCAACGAAACACGGACGTTTATTGCGCCCATTTGTTTCTCATGGCTGCTTGACTGGGAAGTGATGGCTTGGTCGTGTTCGGATTTTAGTTGTTCGATCTTCGATTCGAGAGACGTTAGCTCTGCTGTGCGCTGTTCGAGTAACCTCTGCATCTCTTCACGGATGGCTCCTTGGTCGACCTCGCTTTGTTCGAGCTCAGTGATCTTTTGCTTGAACCGCTCGTTTTCCTCCATCAAGGCCGAGTTCGCTTGTCCAAGCTCGGTGACTTTTTGCATGGAGGAGATAGTATCATCTTCGAGCTTCATATTCAGCTCTTCCAGGATCTTGAGATCAGCTCTATATCTTTCAATTGCGTTGTTGAGGCGGGCCTTGTCGGTTTCTAAGACACTCATGTCTTGCTCTAACTTCTGCATCTTCATCCGAACGTGCATCAGGTCTTCTGCCATAGAATCACTGGCTTCCTCGAGTGTCTTGTTCTTCTTACTTGCCTGTTCCAAGCGATGTAATGTCATATTAAACTGATTTCGCAGCGCTGCTTCTCGATTTTCACAACCAGAAACTTGTTCCTTGGTCGACGCAAGATCCTGGACCAAGATGTTTATTCTCTGGACAAGCATGTCAATAATTTGCTTCCAATTGGTTAGATCTCCATTCGCAGTCTCGCCAGGCACAGCTCGTTCGAGTGCAATTCTGGCTTGACGAAATCGGGCACCCATATTTGCGAGTATTTCAGATGCGCTGGTACCATAAAAACCGTGCCCAGAGAGGTCTTTCGCTACATTTTCCAGTGCTTTAATAGCTCGAGATTCTTGAGATAGGGCTTTGCGTAAAGTAGTGGCGATTTGAGGCAAAAAGTTTGGTGGTGGGGAAGCTGGACTGTCTAGAGCGCTGTCAAGTGGGGGTCGGTCCCTTGCACCCGCTTCATTGGAGCCAACAAGCGCGCGCCATTCCCTGAAAAGGGCGCGCTTTTCCTGTCTCATATTGTGGAGTTGCGCATTTAGAGAGTTGTTCTCTGCCTCCTGCTCTTTGTCTTGAAGAGCAACCTGTGTCGACGCGTCGGATGTGCGTAAGTGGCTCGGAGTAAAGCGGGAAGGAGGAATGGGACTTGATGAAGTGGTGAGCATCTCATTGTCCATCGTTGTCAGGTCATCACCGATAAATATCATCTCCTCATCCTCGTTTGCAGTTTGAGACATCCATGGACTATCCGCGCGCGCTGAGTCCTCATACCTCCTCAAGAGCGCCTCCAATTCCTCAATTCTCTGTCGTGCCCTAGACAACTCTCTAACTCTTTCCGGGGTACGGGGTACGCTGTCGTCCTGAGCTTCGGTTTTCACTTCTCTTAGGGCGCTTAATTCTCGGCGCAGGTTCATCAGCTCCTCTTCTCTGGCCTTTTCCGCTTTCTCTTCCTCCTTTTTCCTCTGCATAATGTAATTCATCTCTTCACTAAGCCCAAACCGCGCAATGCGCCGTCTAGCTCTGGGATCAAGTATTGCACTAAACGGCAAAAACTGGAACGTTTGTGTCTCAGATGGCAGCTCCGGCAATTCATACTTTAATCCATTATTGTCTGCCCGCGGAGTGGGTTCTGAGCGACGGCGACGCAGATTTTTGGCATTACGTTCTCTGGAGGATGGGGAGTCCTGAGATTCAATCCTCGTCCGTTTGATCGCTGGGGTTAAACCAGTTGACAGGCTGTTATCTATGTAACTGGATAACGATTCAACGGGAGGACCTGGGTCTGAAAAGCGCACTCTTTTCGCAACCTTCGCTTTTCTCGACGGTGTTCGCGGTTCCATGAGAACTGGTCGTGATGAGATAATGCTTCCTGCAGCATTTCCTGTCTGCCTGCTATTGCTCTCCGCCGGTGCTGGAGAATATGGACTGTGATTTCGCCTGCTGGCCGGGCAATTATTTTTAGCGGCCATGGTACCCTTCCGTGACTGGAACTGACACCTGCGACTGTTCCGTGACACTTAATGGTTTTTTATTGGGTCTGGTATTGTAGAAATTAGTAAATCTGATATTGGTTAGGAGAACAAAGCAAGTAAATTGGGGGGGTTCATAAACGGGAACATGGACAAAAGGCTTTAGGGTCATGTACCAAGAAACAAAATCATAGAGGAATGCGAATCTCAATCTCCCTGCACCAGCCTCTTAGTTCATATTTCCACAGCAAAAGAGTGGAAATTGATATATAGTCTTACTCCCGTCACCACCCTTTGCTTTCAACCACAGTGACGCGTAATAATTGCCCTGTAGAATGTCAGGTAGTTCACACAACAAAAGCTCCCTAACAACTATGCATGCACTCTCTTTTTCCCCATGAATTTTCTCGCCCAGACTGGACAAAGGAAGCTGAGCGAATTATGATTTAGGCAAAAGACCCGTTAAAACCTGGGGTGCAGGAGACATATATATTTCCGCGCGGACAGCAGATCGTCCAATTGGCAAAATCAAAACAACGCCGCTATTTAGGACTGGGGGGGAACAGTAGTGAAAGAATCCCCAAACTAGACGCGTTAACCTTTGCTAAATAATAATACTGGCTGGTTGAAAGGGGCCTTTGGGCGCCAACAATTTAGACACTTCGTCTGGTTGTTGTTGGGCGGTCAATGCTGGACGCGATTCTTAGCGTCGTGCTTGGAGTGGGGGGAACGCTTTATTGCAGAATGAAAATCGCTGTCAATGCGCAGCACTCAAACTTATTCTTATTCCTCTTTGTAAACATATTTTAACAGAAAGAAACTGGCATTTCGTATCTCTTTTGTTATAGCTCTTGACCTCGGGAGGTTGAGAATTGCCCGATTAGGCTAAAGGTAAATAAACAACATACCCGAACTGGAAAACCAAGCGCTAGGTCCGCGTATTTATTCACAACAGCAAAGAACGAGTGCTTTTTTTTTTTTTTTTTTTCGAAAACCGTGTATCATCTTTATTCCCAAGAGTCAAGGAGGGGATACTAGATCCTCTTCACTTCAACTTAACGGTAATTGCGATTTCGGAACATACGATATAATTGATCCAGTTATGAAATGACCACACATGATACGTATTATATAGTGGACCGCTCAATTTCACAAACTCAGAGTCGTTTCCCCTGGAAATAATTGATGTTCTCCTGATTAAAAACCTCGGATTCCGGAAGACGGGAAGGAAAAGTGTACGCAGCATCGGATGTCAAGCTGCATGCCAGTGTCCACTGTCCAACGCCCCTATGCTAGCATCCCGCGGGTTCTCCCCCTCACAGACCTTTGGGTTCCAGCGAAAGGAGGGCTGGCTCACAACAACCCGATCATAGTTTCTAGCAGTGTTTGGGCCCGGGAGTGGTTACTGCAAATGAAATCCTGATATCACTGATGGTCGCCAGCGACATGCAATGAGTTCTTTGGGGCGATCAACATAGCTGGGCATTGCAAGAAATAGTACGTCCCTGCCGATGGGATTCGCTTCGCGGTCTGAAGTGCAGAAAGGTAGCCGGATGGAGTAGATGATCCTGGCATGACCAAGTAGTAGGAGAGCAAGCCAGCAACTCGCGCGATTACTCTCCACTGACTGAAAAATCTTATCACAGACGTACCCAGTCCCTCGTCCCAATGTTGGCTTCCAAGGGACGACTAAGGGATCCGAGAGTGCTACGAGGGACGCAGCAGCACAACCTCTAACTACGGGGTGACTATTCATCGCGATATATCATATCTGTCCTGATGGCCCTGGGTATACCCAATAGAACCGGGGCCAACAATAAAATGTACAGTACTAACCCTGCCGAGTGCATACAAGGTCATGTGACTCGATTTGAGCCGAGGCTCTTGCGCAGCTCGTATCTCTGTGGAAGGGCGCAACTAATCATTGCGAGTACGATCCTGATGGAACTGCGATTTGTCAAATAAGACATCAAATCAAGGCATTGAAAGGGAATTCGTATACCTAAACAAGCGACCTAAGTTTCCAAAGCCTGCTCGCTCCGCTAACCCAAGGTTTCTATATAAAGACGTTTCAGCTCTTTCGCTGCCAGCTGCATTCATTTCTCTTCTTCGCTGAACTAGCATGTGAAAACCTTGCGCGCAGAGCCCGTAGATATTTTACTGATTTATAAATTAAGCGCAACATCTTCTCGAGACATTCACCTCTACAATAATCTAACCTCGAATAACGCCGATTCATTCCAGGCCGCCGCCCTTCTATTTCTCCTTCCCGTTCACCATGGCAGCTCCCCTCTTCACCATCCAGAAATCGGAGGGTGTCATCACATGCACCCAGCCGCAGGATGCCGTGTATTTACTGACCTTCAATTTTGCGCCGGATAACCGCGTGACGGAGGACTTCTGCCAGGCCATGCTCCTCTCCCTGGATATCATCCAGTTCAAATACCCTCCCGGAGTCGTAGTAACCACCTCTGCTATTCAGAAATTCTATAGCAATGGCCTGGATCTCCAAAAGGCCTTCGCGACCAAGGGTTTCTTCGAAAACAACCTCTTTGCTCTTTTCAAGCGTCTGTTGACGTAAGTTTGATATTGTTACAGCCTCCCTCCCCATTCCCATTCCCATGCCCATTTATTTTGGTTTATTTTGTACGTCTTTCCTTCAAGAAAGAAACACCCGGCTAACTCCACCTTCCCACCCTCCCCGGCTCGAAAATACAGTTATCCCCTCCCTACCGTTGCATTGATAAACGGCCACGCCTTCGCCGGCGGTTTCATGACAGCAATGTACCATGATTACCGCATTTTCAACCCCTCCCGTGGCTTCCTCTGTCTAAACGAAGTCCACTTTGGCGCCGCCCTCAAGCCCACCATGTGCTCCATCTTCCGGGAGAAAATTGCAAACCCAGCCATATTTCGAACTATAGTACAAGAGGGATGCCGGTTTAGCGGCAAGGAGGCGCTTGAACATAGCATTGTCGATGGCCTTGGTGGTCTCGACGAGGCGCTGGCGTTAATTGAGAAGAGGAAGCTGACAACGTTGCCTGTTTCCGGAGTTTTTGGTCAGTTGAGAAGGGAGATGTTTAGGGAGACATATGAGCTTTTGGAGAGATGTGGGGAAGATGCGGCGGAGGCGGAAAGGGAGGCGGAGAAGGAGTTGAGGGAGAAGGAGAGGGGATTGAAGCGGGTGGAGGAGTGGCAGGCGCAGGGAGGGAAAGCGTCGAAGCTCTGAGGGGTACTTTTATGATGGGTAGTTTTGTATATACAGTTATTTGTTCCATTTTGATTTTGGTGAGCTCTTAGCGAGGTGTATGCTTTCTTTATCTATGCTGGAACGTTGGAGGTTATGGTTTATGAATATCACGGAGGGGTCTCTTATTTATATACGCATTAGATGGATAGTATAGACATGGTTATATCGTACACTGACGAAATTGACCTTTGCTATTGCCAGACTTTTGGTGGGAACAATGAATAAGGTCATTTATTATCATGACTTTCCTAGGTTAGGCTAACCATATGTATAGACCCCTAGACTCAAACGAGTATTACCAGAGATAGGGAAATAAGATTCCGCAGCAGCAAAAATTATTGCTTGCCTTAGTTCGGTTTCGTCCCTCAGCGACTGTTGTGCCGATGTTCGGTGATGTCATCAGCAGCAACACCCACCATCCAAGTCGAGGCGACAACACACTTGCCATCTTGTCAAGTTCAATACATACCACTGCTACCTCAGTAATTCCTACAACACCAGATGATAGACCAGCTACTTCTCTTATAGCTGGTAGCTATAACGTTTTCTACGATGACAAGATGGCCCGGTGTTGAGCAGTCAGAGCCTTCCCAAGATTTCCCCTCGATATCTGACACTGCTTCAAAGCCCATATAAGTGCAGCAATGACCAGCAGCAACACGAGCACAGCCCAGAAGGGCACCTCTCCCTTAGTCCTCATGCCTCCAGAGATTCTTTACATGATCCTATCCTTTCTTCCACCCCCTAGTCTGGCGGCATTATCCTCCACTTGCCGCCCCCTGTCCAAACACACACAGAACGATCTCCTCTGGAAGAACCTCGTCAACTCGAATTTGCCGAATACCCTTAGTGAACCTGCTCCATTCAATACCTGGAGAGAGCTATACATATCCCAATTCCCATTGTGGTTCGTGGCGCGCAACAAGATCTGGTTCTCCGACGTGATCGACACAGGAAAGCTTATCGTGACGAGATACAACTCGCGCAAAGGTATGATCGAAGGCTACCGGGTCGTTGCCAAACATACCTTTCGACAATTCCAAACGTGGACCTATGATACCGAGGTCCTTATACACTCGTTCAAGCCGCAAGTCTCTTTGTGGACGGATGACCCGGTCGTGCAACTGGTCAATTATCTGCCCACACCATCCTCACCATCCATGAACTGGCGCTTTGGAGAACTTCGAATGCCCATGGCTGTTGAAGCCCAGCGTGTTTTTAACAATTTCATTTTGTGTGCCAAAATGCCCCGTGAGGATGAGGACGACCCTGAAAAGATTGTGTGGCCGCCGCGGCTTATCCCGTCTGATGAGCGCGTGGACCTCTCAGAACAGCAAAATTTGTCGTTCACACCGAGAGGAAATGTTCCTGAGAGATATGAGAATCTTTGCATGTCAGCTTTCCAGGTTAGGCGCTGGGCACAACTTGGAAATTTCGGGGCTGTTTTTGATGTAAACAATACCAGACATGGTGTATCTACATATGCAACTTTGCAGCCTGAGCTCTATACTCCGACTCGAGAAAAGCCGTACCAAGGTATTTGGGTGGGGGATTACTCTGGCCACGGATCCGAATTCTTACTCGTGTTGCAGCGGGATGGCCCATTCGCACAATGTCATGACGACGAACAACCAGATACTGAGAATGATTCGGCAAGCTCCACATATTCCTCTTCGGCAGGTTCGTCACTGCCTGTTCCACGAGGGAGATTAGAAGCCATAAAGTTGACCGGTGATCCGAACGTACCTCGCGGGCAAATATCCTTTTTGGCAGAGGATATCGGACCAGGAGGATTAATCCGGATCGCTGATGAAAATCTCTTCAAAGGAGCTCGGGTGGTGCGAGGTCAGGGCCATATTGCGTCGACAAATTTCAGAGATGGTGAGATCCCTCCGTCCCCTTTCCTTCCCATTCTGAAGAATTTTGCTGCCATCCACCCTTTCTTATTTCCCCTGGTCCTGTCCAATGAGTCGCAGTTTCCCTCTTAGATCCCTTTATACCTGTGGCTTCGTATTAATTTGGTTTACTTTTTTTTGAAACAGATAAGTTCATCCCTGCTCAGCTTTTTCTTATTTCACACGACTGCATGGCTCTGTTCTGGGAAGAATTGAAGCACGTTTCATATTATCGGCGAGTCGATATTGATGGTCTTGTTAATCAAGAGCTGGAGTAATACGACAAAGACCTGCTATAGCGATAAGTGAAAGATCCGTTCGATTCTCATCGTGGAACTATTAGTTGCTGTCATTATATTCTTCTACTTGGGCGACCAACGAGATGAACGGAATGATAGAGAGCACAACGCTATTTACAGCTAGTTTCACTCGAAGAAAGCAGCTCCAATACGTCTGATAACATAGCTTGTTGATCGCTCACCTTGAGAGCTTGTTTTTAATACATTGCAGCCGGTTGTGTCTGTTCTCGACTTTTTGTCGCGTCCCCAAATCGTTCTTTCAGGACGCAGCGGAGATAAATGAAGCATTTCCCCTTAATTTGATAGATCGGCATTCGACCATCTTTACTCTTTTTATAAAATGGAACTTGAAGATGACCGCCCTATTCAAGTCTCACCCGAAGATATTGAGGCCCTAAATGGCCTGGTATATGAGCGATCTCGTATTGCGGACACGAAAACTGATATACTCCACTCCCCTCGCACTACTCCTCCATTAGATGCCATAGCAAAAATACTTTTATCTCGAGCGACAGGGGAGACAACGGCGTGCGCTATGCAAATTGACAAACCGCGTAATGAAATCATTTTATCCATTGCGTCAGACAAATCGATACCAAAAGAGACACTAGATTATTTGCAAGGTTTATTCCACAAACTCCAAGGAGTGGCTGTTGCACAGCACAAACATGACCTGCGGATTCGGCAGAGGGATGGCGTATTTTTGGGCTATCTCATAAGAATGCGGGAACAAAATAAGCTTAATACATTACAGAAACGAATCAGAAATGTCTATCACGCTGTCTATATGTTTACTTATGACAATTTTACTCAGAAAATTCTCGAGCCACTGGATACAGGCCATAATCTTTTCCAGGAGTTCTACAGTGCTACTCAGGAAGTTGTCAGTACCAAGGAATACAAGTCGAGAGATTCCTTGCTCACCATAAGGGCCCTCCTACGGTGGATAATCGTCAATGTCATAGTCCATGGGAAAGAGATTCTCAAGAGGAATCGGGTGTTGTCGCTGTTTCTCTGTGCTATGAAGGTAATGCGGAATACCTTTAAATTACTTGCTGGAGATTATGACATGCGATGTGAATTAAAATATCTCCACGAAATTTTAGGTACGTTTACCGTGTTCGTCAACTACCTTGACGTGATATATCATTTGTATTCTCGGTCTCCTAATGATGTGAGCTAGCCTCTATGTCATGTCCATTCTACCAACTGGAAATTCTAACTGCAGAAGGAATAGGTTTCGATATATATTCGTATATCATGGATATCGTTTCTATATCCGACGCCATCCAGTCCTTAGTCGACAGTGCGAGATACGTCCCTGATCGTGGCATGTTTTTCGGGGGAAAAACACTACGGGTGAACGACGTCCGAACCCTTGAGCGGCCCTTGAACATACCAAGTTCATCCGCTGGCTGGACCATAATCGTTCGAAAGATGCTCCAAGCGCTGAAGGTCCCAAGGAGCAGGTCCATGAGGCTTCACTATTTTACCAGAGAATGCGGTGATAACAACGACCCCGAAATCCGACAACGAGCCCATCCAGAATGCTCTATTGTCCTCCACTTGCTCCTCCAGCGTATCAGGAATGGTGTCACTGAAACCTCGAGCCACCAAAATTACCAATATTATATAACCCCCCTCCGGTTTATTGGCACTAGTCACGGGGCTTGTAATATGTGCAATTCGTTATTTCAAAACTTGACACGGGTCATTGGAGTTGTGTTCCGGGCGACCGTAACGCGGAAGGAATCATTTACATGGAAGTTCCCTGTTGCATTGGAGGAAGCAGAAAAGGAGGAAGAGGGATTAGAGGGCGTGATGTTAACTACAAGGGAGAAACGGTGTTTGGCCAGAATGAAAGAGCGCATTGCGACGGGAATGTTTAGGTCGGCCGCGGGGCATTATTTATGGTTATCATTCCCTGAGGTCGGATGGGGGGACGCTTTAAGATCGAGGAAGCGGAAGAGGGAGGAGGGAGAAAAGGAGGAAGAGGAAGAAGAAGAGGGGGAGAAGGGGGAGGGGGTAGATCACGGACGGTGCAAAAGAAGTAGACTGGGAGAATGATCGCTGGCAGGAGATGGATGGCTTAGAGGTTTTTCGTTGAGTTGACGGCGGATAAACACCCGGATTCTATCTCTGTCTTAATATTTTTATTTCTGCAGTTCTTGGGGATTGGCTTCAAGTTTTTTTATTGAAAATTCATGTAAACTGTTATACCCCGTCTTACTTTTCTCTCCTTTCTTGGTTGTATATTGAGAGGGAGAATGCATTGCTGTGAATTGTGTGTGACGATCGGAGTAACATGAACTCCGAGAAAGATGTAGATGTTTGCAGACTGATCACTGCTTCTTATAAAATTCATACGCCGATTGTGCTTAAAGTAATATGACAGAGGATGTCCCTCATCAAGCGCGTTGTAAGGTCCTCCCAACTCCCTTCTCTTTCAGTCCCCTCATCCTCCAAACCTTAGCATCAACATTGATAGCGCCATCTTCACCCATCGGTTAGCCATCCAAATCTCATCATGGCAACACTAGAGTACCATCCGTCCAATAACGCGCGGGAAGTTGGTTCGCTATCTGTACGGCTCCTTTGAGCCGGACTCCTTTAGGTTTGAGTGGCTGCAAAAAAGCTATTCATGACTGCTAGAGAATTTCTTCCCCAGGACTATTGCGCGAAGCTGAGATACAAGTGTGGACCCTTGACTGTATGATTATTATCCCTTTTGCGTTTCTCCCTCCCTCCCTTTCCACAGGCAATACGCATGCTGATATTCCCCTAGGCTACAAATGTGGTTTTTATTCCTGGGAAAGTGCGCATCATCCAAGCGACCTGCAACCCATCAAAAAACGATATTAAATTAGCAAATCAATCTTCATATATCCATAAATTTGATTTTGTCCAGGGCTGTTTTAGACGATGGGAGGAAAGCCCATCACTTACGTATCCCTCAAGAAACAGGATGGGTCGGAAAGCCTCGGTCAATATAAATACAGAAATAGTCCTTTCACTCAGTCTCTTCGTAATCCACAAATGGTAGGGCTTTGAGCCACGCCTTGCGCTCCTCCTCATTCCTAGCCTCACGGCTCAAAAACCCGCGCTATCCCGTCAGCCAGTTGTCTCTTTGACAATTCATAATCCGCATCGCTGACCCTGCCATCCCAGTGTTTGAAACATCCGGTGTCACTAATAAAGTTGTTCATGAGCTCCACCCCCGAGCCCACAGCTCTTCGTCCTGTCCCTGCTGCTGGACTTCGGCGCCCGAGAACTGCAATAGGCATGGCACACAAATGGTAAGCCGTCTGATCCCACGCCGACAATCTTTTGCCACTCTTTTACCACATCCCTCAGCAAGCTCCTGAGGCATGGTTCGTACTCTGTTAATGTCAACCCTGGGGCAACAATAACTTGGTGACGGAGTGAACCCTGACCCTGCATGGCCTGGAAGGCTTCGTGTTGACTTGACAGAATCGAGCCAGGTAAAGAATGTGTAGTGTCTGTGCTTGATGCAATGCAATGCCTTCGCTTTCTGCTGTTCATGTGGAGTCATTGAGTCAAAGTTCGCAGGGAGACAGACTTGCTGCAGTTCCCCAGGAGCCGGGCCATTGTAATCCAGAAACCGGAGCATGTGACTTGCATTCAAAGTGGACAGACACTGACAGATTGCCAGTCAATGATGCTCAGGATATGGGTTGACTCTTCAGAATTGACAAAAATAATTTGCAAAAGCAAATCACTGTGCCATAAAACTGATGCATGGGTTGCTCTGTTTTCTGGTAGAACATATGGCGCCACTTTGAGATAGTTGTTCAATGCGGAGAGTTTTTTCGAAGTGCTCGGCTTGTATTGTCTGGGTCCGTAGGAAAGACATTCTGGCATCAATGGGTATATGAGTCCTGCCCTTGCACAGACAATCTCTCAATACGCAATGGCCATCATGAACTCCGCAGGTGTAGACCCTGGGAAGTACTCCGCACTGTTAAGCATATGAAAATAGTTGTCAAAAGGGTTGGGGAGAAATCTTACAAGGTCCACGATCGGTGTCCAGGTCTCCTCTCCCAAAGTCACAAAACAAACGATTGGTGGTTGGTCCAATGCCAAAATTTGCACTGTGTACCTTGTTCCTGTTCCTGTCAACATACAACGGTATCGTGGTATCGAGCGTAGCGGGGAGGTCATTCTTGTAGTACAAAGCTCCAAGCTTTGTGAATTTAGTTGAAGCAAGAGTTTTTTCAATATCAGCAACTTGCAGCACAATCTGAGTTTTCTGCTTCTTCTTCATGCTTCCCCACACGTCACTCAGCATCACACCGAGGTGTTTCTCCATAATGATATACTCTGCTCCAAAAGAGTTCTCTAACGCTATCAAGCTCCATGCATGACACTCGGAACTGGGAGATGGAGGACATTACCCAACTAGTGAAGTTAGTGCCGATACTGCCTATACGGGACGGAAAGGCAAATGAAAAGAAAAGGGAGCAGCTTGTACAAAGTCCATGGTTGCAGCCTCACTGGCTGTAGTGAAGTGCGGTCTGCCCGCATTGGGATTTGGCAGTTTGGCAATCACCTCGCGCCCATCACTCATGGTAAGCAGAAGCACTTTGTTATACTGGCCCTCCGAAATCTTAACAACATGAACACACGATTTTGATCCAATGGTAGACGCAGCAAGTTCCAAAAGGTTTGGCATGTCAAACTTGACATAGCAGCATGTAAGTTGTTGATGTTCACCCCAGAGCCATCGACCTGAGGTAAATCGACTGAGCGCCTCCAGATCATGTTTTAAGTCTGTAGAATAGCAACGCAGGAGTGGAAGAGCACAAAGGATTAGATCCTTCTCGATATAACTTGGGATTCTGTTCTTTCCTCATACCTTGGAGGTCTCGCTCTGTTGGATGCATTCTACGAGAATCGGAACTGAGGCATCTCCCCAAAAGCCTAGCACACAAAGAACATAAATATATATGCGAGGAACGAACGACGTCTCAAAGAGATTGCTCAATGAAGCTCTGCAGATGGCTCTCACGATACTTAACCGAGCGATTCTGAAAGGTGTGATGGGCATTTTTCATCTGCGGATGGTATTTGGAGCAGATGACCAGATACGGATTAGATGTCCAGGGGCTTGGCGCGTCGTGCTCTGTTTGGCTAAGCGCGCGTCTAAGCGAACCAATTTAGCTAATTTACGCTAGGCTAGCTTAACCTAAACCGGGAAGCTGGCGCATGAAAATGTAGAAGTGGGGCAAAAGTTAGAATCTAACTCCAACTAAGTATTGAACATAACAAGGACCGACTTGAGATGAATAAGCCAAGGAAGTGAATGAAGGAGGAGTCAATAGCAGGATGCCTTTCAAAGTTAACCGACACTGAACCTCAGGCTAGTTTTCTCGCACCAGGGCCCTGAGCCATCAAACTTCCTCCTCAGTTTCTCCTACACCTTACGGAGTAACTTTCTAGCTCGACGATACTATAAGCAGGTGATGTCCCTGTTGGTTTTCTACGGTAAAATACTGGTTATGAAGAATGTGATGGTATGGGCACCTTGCTGCTCCCAATGCTATTGTTACAATGCCGCAGGCGTGTCGATGACTCTCAACATATCTATCTCCAATAAGGCGTGCCAGGAGTTTTCGATACATAGCGTGCTTAAATTGAGAAAGAAGAACAAGCACACAAGCTTGTGCCTACATACCAAGTAGGCTTTGAGGATGGAGCGAAGAGATAGATTCTAGGGGGAAATGAGAAGGTGTATTCAGGGGCAAAGCTGGTTTACAGGTACACCGCAATGTGGGGACTGTTGTTGACATATTACTGACGCTTTAGAGCGTTTACATCTTGAAAAAGAGTATGCCCTAGATCGTACTGGATTGTGTTATTCCACGTGATAACACTGAAGTGATTGAATCTAAAGGCGGGTCTGCTTTTCTGTTAGTTCCCAGTTCAACGACGAATGAGTTCTGTGTTGTGTCTGCCTGGGTGTTACGACTAGTTTACAACCTGGCCCTCTGCACATTCTTCATTCTTTCTTTGCTCATCTTGCAGGTGTATTACATTCAGCTTATGTTTAGTCTTCTTGAAGCCGATCAAACCGTCACCACCAAAAATTCTCTAAGAACGCAGCGTGAGATGTCAAGCGAAGTGTCAAGCAAGAGGTGACTTGTTACACCAACGCTCCAGCTGATTGTTGAGGGGAACGGTAAGGATCCGTTCGCACTTGCCAAGGATCTCTAGCTGATACTGCCATTAGTAGACAGATGGAGGTAGACAGCAGAGCAAGCCAAATGGAAGGACCCAACGGGGAAATCGAGTGGGAGAGAGAGCGACTAGGTCCAGAGTTAATGGACGGGACTCCTTTCCTGAGCCCTCATCAGCATCCTCTTTGGAAGGGTTTCATGGATACCCATGAGATAACTGCTCAAAGATTTCCCCCTTCCAACCGAACTCTGATTTTGGAGCAGTACAAAGTCCTCGAGCGTTTAACAGAAGAGACGTACGACAAAATGATCCCAGTGGAGCATTTTGGCAGATTCTGGCCCTGCCATTTCTTTCACGATGGCTAACCTAGGGGAGAATCCTCTACTCCGTATAAGGCGGAAAAGGCTAAGCACATAGAGGTGAATCTTCATGAGCCGACTTACTATTGCAACGGACGGCCTCAAATTGACATGCCTGATAGGATGAGAGATGTATTTCTTGAGTATGAATGGAAAGTTCCGATGACAATGGAGGAGGATAATGCTCTGGTGAAAGAAATTAAACATCTAAAGGGGGAGGAGCGCAGGTTGAAAGGTGTCATTAAAGTGTTGGAGGAAGATAAGGAAGCGATGCAGGTTCAATGGAATGAGATGTACAGCCACTTCAATATGTAGAAGAATAGTTATGAATCTTCAATTAGAAACTTGGAATGTGCAGCTGGGTCAAGATCACATTAAGAGAAACCCAGTTCTTGCAAATATTCAGGGACTTCGCCATCACCTCGAGGAGTTGACGAGAGCTCCAAATAAGGCACTTTCTAGCTCCGAAATTCTTCCTGAAGTTACTACTCCGGGATTGCCTCCGACTTTCTCTCCTGGAAAGAAACAATCCCTTCCACCAGATGGAACAGAGACAAAGACCACTTGCACCCGAACTTTGAAGGGGTTATTATAGATGCAGACGAGTTCTTCGAAGAACTATTGATGATTATCTGGACGATTCTCAGCACATACTGAAACATGGCCCTTCACCTGCTCAGACGCAACCGGCAGCAAAGAAACTGAAAGCAGAAAAATCTTTCGAGCAGACAAGCGTTGCCACAACTCCAAATATTTCTCCCGCTGATAGGAGTAGATCCCTCTTGGCCATGGTACTTGAGCGGGGCCTATCAGCTGCCGGGGAGAAACCATTACATTTGTCCTCTGGTCTGCTGACCAAGGGTGCCCCGGAGAAGCGTCTTAAGGCACGGGTCGCATTTAAGGCAGGAGTGAATCCAAAGCAAAGTAAATCCTTGATTACTGACTCGAGGCATTCTGTCACAAATACGCCGATTGGTTCTTCTCCTCCCAAGTCTTCAGGAAAAGCAAGACAATTTGTTTTTGGACAGCCTGATTTCACAGGGACAATGGCTTTGTCCCATAAACTTCACCCTCACCTCTACTCTCTCGCTAGAAAGTCTAAATACTTTGCGTTGATGAAATTTGGTGTTGTCCCTCCCAAACGTGGTATTGTAACTTCACCGGAATATTCTCAAACTGAGAGGTTCTTCACCCTGATCCTTTGGTAGGGATATTAGACCAAGATCGCAGAGCTTGCCCAAGCGGCTTACTAGTTCAAGTAGCTGTGCAGGAGGAACGAGGTCACTTTCTTCCGAGATCCAGGATATGCAAATGGGGACGCCGTGCCTCTGACTCAAACTGCTCTGGGTGAGACAACATTCTCTGTAATATTACCTTAGGACATCTTGCCCAGCGTAACCCTGCGATAAAGCAGAAACAATTGCAGAGTGCAATTCGAGAGCCATTTCAATACACTAGCATCCGGGAGTTAGCTGACGATTTAATTAAGAAGAGGTTGAGATGCAGCAGCGAAAATCTTGCTCAGAAGTACATGTACTGTACATCGATTTTTTGAAGCCAAGTTTTGAGCAAGAATTGCGCAAGAATTGCGCAGGAATTGCGCAACAGTTAACAGTTCCAACCGGACCACCCCAACATTGTAGTGTTTAAGTTAGGCCTTTGGAGGAGCAGAACGGAGACATAAACTCAGAAGCTGTCGCTGATATCCTGGCCAAACAAGAATCCACATTTCGAGAATTGACGGATCTTTTCAAGAAATATGATTCTGTGATGTTGGCAAAGGCCCTGTACAATTATGAAGCCACGTCGTTTCGCCCATGGGTTCCATTTTCGTTCGCTAAGATGACCTTCGGATGAATTTGGCTGAGAGGGGAAACGAGGGCGCTTGTTGTTGCTGAGGAGGAGTTTTATTTGCTTATTCCTGGTTGATTTATGTAGCTCATTAATAATTGTTCACCGTTGTTAGCCTGTTTCTGGGTTCTCTTTCCCGCATGGCAGCGGGATCATGCCCCCAAGTCCTCTGTACCGGGAGGGCTAGGTGCATGTAATGTATGTACATGTACATACCTACCTTCCTCAAACCTTCTTTTTCTTGTCCGTTGTATTATTCAATAATGTCAATGTTAGGCAGAATTGCGTCGGCAGAGGGGCTGAACACTGTAAATAAATGGATATTCCCAGCGACAGAAGAACTGAAAAATTCCCATGAAATTGAATGAACGTATTTGCACCCCTGATACAACCTCTCTTCGTTGTCTACACATAACGTCATGGCATTTAACCTGGTGGATTTTGCGGCCTCGGACATCCTTGGGTACTAGGTGATTGTTTCAAAAAGTAACAGTCAGACACAATCAATATTGGGCCGGAATGGACATGCGCATCAGTGCCCAATTGCCCGACAACCCACGAGCAGCCTTGTCTGCCTGATCTTGAGAAGAGCACACAATTGGCTATCTGCAACTTCTTATTGCTCGCGAAATCTGAAGTTCTTGGCCGTGAACTATTCGCAATGTTGGCACAGAGGCGGGGTTGCAGGTGATCCGATGCTCGTACTGGCTTGACGACCAGAAAGCCGTAGTCAATCCGTGATTCCTACACGCAGGGGGGCGTATGTTGTTTGCGATTGAGAGATTGGATCTCGTCAATTTATGTATTTCTCCTGCGACAGGAATGGGTAACCACCAACCTTGTTCGCCGAGTGGAGATCCGTCACCCCGCCCGCGGGTTATTTCGATTTGGCTGATAGCGAAGCTAATAATAATTATGGAAACCGATCACGGTTTGCTTGAAGGTTCCTTTTTTGTTGGACGCTGATCATTATTGCTGCCCAAACCAGGGCTCAGCTCTGGCTCCTTGTAATCCTGTTGGCCCTGTTACTCTGGCAGCTTGGCGCATTTCCCTGTGTCCCAAAAGAATAATCCTGGCTCTTGAGATTCTTCCAGGAACAGGTGAAAGTGGCAAATCGCAATCATTCATTTAAAGTTTCCTGGGTAATGCGAAACCGCCCTCGTTGTCTGATAGGCGATGCGCTCTCGGTTGTCTGGAACTTGAAGGAACATGATCGCGTACGTTGCGTTGATTTGGCGGTGTGACCTTGTTTTGGCCTTTCAGGTCTCCTGTTTCTTTTCGCTCTGCGTAAGTTATTCGACTGGGAGAGCCAGATGGAACTAATGTTGCCACTTGCCAGCCCTAGGAGCCCATTCGATTTCCTTCAACGGTTTGGAAATGGGATAAAATAGCATATTTCGAGTACTATCCCCGAGGCCTCATCCCATTCAAGGTCGTGTCTGTCTTGTTGCCTTTGCCAACGTCATTATAATCATTCGATTCCAATTAACTGTGGAGCACTTTCACCCTGCTTGGGCCGGGTTGAGGCCAATTACCCCCCCTTACGCACGTCTAGTGATAAAACTTTTCCGGTATCATATAAGAAGCATATTGTCCCCCTTGATATCACTTTATGATTTGCTTTCTGATATCTAGTTTGATATCCATGACCGTCAAACATAATCATGTCTTCTCAAGGACATTTCCCCTACCCAGGAAGAGCGGCAATTAGGGATGAAGCTTATTACCCAGTGAGCAGTGAGATAGCTGCATTTCCTCCTCCTCCTCGAAGGTCAGTGAAAATTGATCACTAAGTAAAGAGGACCGAAGAAATTTACAACTATACTCACTTAAATCATGCTAGCGCCAGTGTCCTAAATCGAGAATATGAACCGCAGACATATCGGCCAACAGCAGAGGCTCCTGGGCTGTACCATTCTAGGTAGATCCGGATTTCATTGCTTAACCACGCGAAATGGACACTGAGATCTTGTCATTTGTTTTAGTGGAAATAGGACTTCGCCTCTATCGTGGGAGCATTCTCGAGAAAGGCTGGAGCCATCTCGATCGCCCGATCGTGGACGATTCAATGAACATCATATTTTATACAGCAACACTGGTAGAATACTAGTCAATTCCTCGCCTTACGATCGATATTCATATGTTTCATCTCCAGCAAACCTAGGACCGATTGGCGCACTGCCGCGTCCCCCGCCTTGTTTTGGCGAAAGGGATGCACAACCTGGGTATTCTTCCCATGATTTTGTGATGCGAGACCCTGATTCACCCACTTCAATGGAGACGTTTGATCTCTTTCCTGAGCATACCAAGAGACGGATACCAGAAAACACGAAAAGCAGTGCCAAACATCACCAACAGAGACGGCCATCCAACCGCGATGAGTTTGATGGACCTACTCAGCTTTTAAACAAGCTTTCTCCAGGAACTATTGCGGAACAGGAGAAAGATTTGCCTCAGTTGCCCACTAGCCTGGATGTCCAAGAGCAGGATAGGATCCTATGTGAAGTCAATGATTGTTTGTCCCGGTGTGCTTTCAATTTTGTTGCAAAATATCAATTCCCCATCCCTTTGGAGCCAGACAAGAGACAGGTGAGAATACCAGCGGACCGGGAGTGGACAGAATGGGTCTATCTCTTAAAGCGATTAGCCACCAAGCGCCGGATTCCTGCAAGAGTTCTTTATAATAACCAAATTAAGCAGTTCGTGACAGTCTTGGAAAACTCTTTGGAAATGCGCCATGCAGCTAAGCACCAGTCACGACCAGTGAAAGATGATAGGAATATCCTCCAGCTGATATCCGCGGGAACTCAGGTTGCTAAAATTCTCATGGATGCCTCCGCAATGGAATTTTTAGACCAGCTATATTCCCGAACTGAAAATCTAATCTATGAACGGCGAAGCTACCTTGGAGGCGCCTTATCCAAGCCTTGAAATACAGCAAGAGCCTACCATTGAGGCAAAGAAAGTGAAGAAACCAGTGCTAAAACTCGGTTTCAGATAAACCCCAGCTATCCAAGCATCCGTACCGTGCGATCAAGCCATCACGGACCCCGAGATAAATCCTGGTTTTGATCACCTGGCAAGGAACGGCAGCCAGCCCTTGTGATCGCTTCATAAGCGCTTTTTGTTTCTCTTTTTTATGTTTTTCTGACGTTTGAGACCGGCTGGCCATATTTTACACTGCCCTGGTGTCTCCATGGATTTTGCCAGCTCAACGGAACCGCAGTATGTCTACATGAAATCCACAACTTCTCCCTAGATTTCCCCAGTGCACTGAAGTTCACAACCACGACCTAAGAAATTGCTCCCCTTCCGGCGGATATATGCTTTCTTCTAGTCGTCCTCCGCGCCTAGGAACCGCAGCGAGGGCAATACACAATACCCCTTGCTAGCGCGTATGAATTTCCGTCCACTCTGCCGCACGGCCTTACCAGTTGAATTTACATTTCCAGTTCTGTTCCCGGCTTGATTTCCGCTGAGCTGAACCTTTTCCACTCCCACATGCCTCTCATTCTTTATTTTCTAATGTTCGAAACAAGTTTCCCTTGTTGAGTTGTTCGCCTTACTTCCGGGCAAAATATATACCCCTATCATATACATATCGTCGCTAGAGGCAAAATTCGGGTTGAAGGAAAGCCCGCCTGCTTTGCCAATTGTTTTTTTCATTTTTTTTTTATATCTGCTGTATACGTCCGTTATTTTCATTTTATCCCCCCACGCATACCCAACCCTGCGGTCTATTATTCTCCTTGATTTCTAAATCAATTGTCTGCACTTGTTCACTACTTCATACCCTCCTCCTAATTTTAGTCTTCCTTGTCGTGCTTTTAGATCTGAGGTGTTTTTTGGTTTTATCTTGCTTTGGATATATTCAGGTTTTACATGTGCTCTTTGCTCTATGTTACATATAGTATATACGTACTGTATTGATATGTCTAAATATCTTCTATCATCTTTTCTTTCATTTCTTTTTTGGATCAATACTTGGCTTACGCAATTTATTTTCTGTCACCTTTCCATTGCAAGTCAAGGTTAGCCATCCAATATCAAAATATATTTGAATGCACTGCTCATAGTAAATCCATTGCTTCGGATGTAAGGAAATCGAATTTAACAATTAATCCAAAAATCCCAGTTCAGCAGCAAAACCAATAGGCATAAATATCTTGGGTATACATGTTATTTCTGTCTAGAGGCTCATATATGCTTCTACACACTGCTCAATGGATATCCAAAACAAAACAACGGAAATCTGATACGTTGTCCAAACAAAATCGACAATGTTAGCTAGAGCCAACGCGCATATCACCTAGCCCTAGCTAAAACGAGGAAAAAGTTTCCTTAGGAAATTCGCTTTCCCAAGCCCTTCACCAACCTTCCCAATCGCGCCAACCACATCCCTTTCCAGCCGAAAAACCCACCAACCCCTACAACGGAAGCCAATATAACCGTCAACACACTGGTCAAAACCAAACCCTGTTGCTTTGCCTTCCTCTCGATCACAGAGTATGATTGATTACTAAAACTAACACGGGCGTACTGTGTTGACCAGCCCAGAAACGGTAAGTGCCGGTCAAGCATCTCTTCGACCGACTTGCGCAGCAAGTAAAGCGGCGATGTCACCCCCCAGCGCATTTCAATGTAATTGCAGTGTGACAGGTCATTGATAGCGTGCGCATCTGGGATGCGATGTTTTGTGTATGCGGCTAGAGCCGCGGCGCGAGCATTGTTGGTATCGACCTTTTCTTGTGCTCCCTGAGACGGGGTCGGGGGGCGCTTGTACACACCGTAGTCATCTAGAAATTCGAAGAGGATGCGCACGTCTTCAAGCCCGGCGTTTAGGCCCTGACCGTAGAAGGGCAGCATGGCGTGCGCAGCATCGCCGACGATCACGACGCTGGAGCCGAAGTGGTGCGGTGAGCATTTTATGCTGATGAGCGGCAGGTGCGGGTTCGAATTGAACTGCTCCTGTAGGGAGCTTGGTGGGATGAGTTCCGGTGATACGCCGGGGAAATATTTGGCGAAGAATTCGAAGATGGTTTCCGGAGCGTTTTCCAGCGCGGCGAACTGGGCTTCTGGTGCAAAAAGGGTGCATGTGAAGGTTTTATCCGGCGATGGTAGCGCGATGAACATGAACTCTCTCCCAGGCCAGATGTGAAGGTGATTTGGCGAGATGGCGAAATCATTAGTGTCCGTCGGCTTGATTTGGAACTCACACCACTGTACATCGGCGTATTCTTGCTGATAGTCCATGTGAGCATATTTCATAAGATGGAATCTGGTGGCGGAGTGGGCGCCATCGGCACCAATAAGGAAGTCGAAGGTGACTTCGATCTCCGGCGCTCTAGTGATGGCAATTGGCTTGCCGTTGTGCGTGGTGCTGGTAGTAACATCTTTGACGTCCTCAGGGTTCCTACGCTCAAACCAAGCTTTCTTATTTTTGAAATCCGCACCGGTTAGCTTGTGATTGAACAAGAGCTTTACATTTGGGCATTTCTCGAGCTCGTTGAGGAGAAGTTCGTTAAGCGTGCCGCGGTCCATAGAGTTTATATGCTAGGGCATGTTATCAGTAAAGCGACGATATTTCAATGCGCATTGAAGACGTCAACTATATGGCTTGTGCCTTACCCTGCCATGAACATCATATGCCTGGGGCTCTTGTGTCAGGTTGCCCAAGTTATCCTTCCTGTGAATCATCCGACCCCGCATGGGGATTGTTTCGTTCATAATAGCATCTACAAAACCTGGCCGATTGGTCCGTACCATAGAATTGATACCTCGTTCTGAAATGGCTAGATTGATGGACTTGGTGAAGTTCAGGGGGGTCGTCGTAGCATTGCGGAGATCTATGGATAGATATAATTAGTATTAAATCCTTTTTTCGCCAACAGCGAAGCCAAGCTTGCAAGGTAAACAAAGCATATAGGAGTGAAGCATATTAAACTGAACATAGTATTCCGATTCCAGATGCACGTGACATCTCTGCGTGCTTGAGCTAGCGGAAGGAAGAGGGCACTATCCCCACCAAGGCGGTAGAAATGACAGAATAGCACATACCTCCACGAAGTTCGTATAACTCCACATCGACGCCTCGATCGGCAGCATAGAGCGCAGCCAGAGACCCCACGGGGCCTGCCCCAACAATGACTACCTTTTCCTTTGTTTCTGCCATACTCGATCCCGCGGCTGGATGAAAATGTGAGGTGTCAGAAAGGAAGGGCGCGAGTCTCAGCCGCTGGGGGAATATGACAAATTAATCCGATCAACAGCGGAATTAGTCATCCCCGCTCCGCTTACCCATGTCCTCCGCGCCCTGAAACCGGAGCTTAAATAAATCCTTGATATCAGGGGTTTTGAGAGGAGGTCGGAAAGGCGAGCCATTTGCGGGTAGCATTCACACGTGAGCTTGAGTCGCGGTTATTTTTAGACTTCGGCGGCTATCGCGGTTACTTTCGACCGTTGGTGCTAAAGTTCCTCCTGGAAAAAAGATTCCGGAGAGCACGATCTTGCTACGACTCACTTATTTTACTTGCTAATTACTCGATACTTTCATTGTAATAATATATATATTTATTCCAGACTAGCACCTCTACCTGTCTTGGTTTTGCTCCATATACCCCACCAAAAACCCTAGAAATACGCCTCAACCGGGGCTGCCTATCTCACACACGAGCTGCGAGACCCCGCCAGCCACTATG
This sequence comes from Blastomyces dermatitidis ER-3, assembly GCF_000003525.1. Classification (NCBI taxonomy): domain Eukaryota; kingdom Fungi; phylum Ascomycota; class Eurotiomycetes; order Onygenales; family Ajellomycetaceae; genus Blastomyces; species Blastomyces dermatitidis. The sequence continues at coordinate 545,495 of NW_025544785.1, forward strand.
GTGTCTGAGCAACTAGACTCGAAGAAGTGCATAGGGGTAGATTGCAGTAACAATGCCGGCAGTCTACGGTGTCCAACATGCCTGAAGATTGGAATCGAGAGCCGTTTCTGTTCGCAGGACTGTTTTAAGAAGAGTTGGGTAGGTTGAGGATCTGGAATTCCTCCTGTGGAGGATGACGAACTGACAGTTGGATTTTCCGTCCATATAGAGCGAACATAAATCTATTCACAAGAAGAGTAATTTTCTAAGCAATCTTTTTCCTCCCAAAATAATTTCTGAACCAGATCCAGCTACCGGCCATTTCAACCCGTTTCCAACCTACCCTTATACCGGTTCCCTAAGGCCCGTTTACCCTCTTGCCCCCAAAAATACTGTCCCCGACTCAATCCCACACCCTGATTATGCCAGCGACGGCATTCCACGTTCAGAACAGAAGTTCGCTAGTCGACATAACGTTACGATCCTCACTCCGAAGGAGCAAGAGGCGATGAGGAAAGTGTGCCGCCTGGCGAGAGAAGTATTAGATATTGCTGCGCGCGAAGTCAAACCTGGTGTTACGACCGACCACATTGATAAGGTTGTACACCAGGCTTGCTTGGAACGAAAGGTCAGCCGGAGAAACATGTTTCGATTCCCCCACCTTGTGTTAAGCTGACAACCTAGTAGTCCTACCCCTCGCCACTAAACTACGTACATTTTCCCAAATCCGTTTGCACATCGGTCAACGAGGTTATCTGCCATGGTATCCCTGACCACCGCCCATTGGAAGACGGGGATATCATAAATATTGACGTCACCCTATACCATGAGGGCTTCCACGGTGACCTGAATGAGACTTATTACGTCGGAGAAAAAGCTCGCACGAACCCCGACTTAGTCCGGGTGGTAGAAACCGCAAGAGAATGTCTAGACAAGTCTGTTGAACTGGTGAAGCCGGGCATGCTATTCCGAGACCCAGGTAATGTAATTGAGAAGCATGCAAAGAGCAACAACTGCAGTGTTGTTCGGAGTTATTGCGGGCATGGCATCAACCAGCTTTTCCACACAGCTCCAAGTATTCCGCACTATGGGAAGAGTAAGACGGTTGGACAAGCAAAGGCCGGAATGTGTTTTACAATTGAGCCTATGATTAACTTGGGAACGTATCGAGACAAGACCTGGCCCGATAACTGGACAAGCGTTACTGCGGATGGGCGCCAGTCGGCTCAATTCGAGCACACGTTGCTCGTGACCGAGGATGGTGTTGAAGTGCTTACGGCGAGATTGCCGGACTCTCCCGGCGGTGCTATTCCTAGACCTGTTGTTGACGGAGAGAGTACATCATGATAGGTTCCCAAAATTGCGTTATTTCGTCGTCATATCCGGTTTTAGAAATGCTATGCGGCCATGTATGATTTTGTACAACCATTTCCATTCTCTTTCTTTTAATCCCTAGACCACTTGGCTTGATTTGAAATTCGGTAAACTACATGAAACATGGCGATCAAGTATAAGGGCCTGTTCGGTGCGGCCGTGTGTACTCATTCTTTTTGTACAGATCTCCACTTTTTTTAAAAAGGTCAGCCCCAATATAACAACTGTTCGGTGAGTAGAGCAGCTGTACTCATATTACAGCTGCTTTTTGCAAAGTATGAATGAAAAAGATCAGATGTTCAGTGAATTGAGCAGCTGTACTTGCATCTTTCATCAAGATCTTATGAATAAACAGTATTTAATTTCAATAATATGTGCACTTTTAGAGATAATATATTATAGAATAGCATTCATTGTGAAGACAGTTAACTAGTTATTATTATTATTATTCTTCAATTATAGATGTATGCAGTCAGAGACTATGATATCTATCTGAGAACCTTTAGTTCTCAGGGTTTTTCCTATATCTATAGAGTCAACTATTATACACTTATCAATTTCAGATATGCAAAATCAGAAAATTCCAGCTCAGAATACAAAAACTGTTTACAAATTACAGTATTTCAACACCTATTAATACTTTGAAATCATTTAAAAATATCATGACAAAGAAAAAGAGAACATAGTCTTAAAGATAGACACATTAAATAGATAGATAGAAAAGAACAGAAAGAAACAAGTACAGTAAAGAGAGACTATAACAAAATAAAATTATTAAAAGATAGTATATAGCTGTTTTAACAGACTATATCTAATTAATTTTCATCTCTTCATATTCAGATACTTCTGAGTTGAGTCATTTTCTTATAGCTGCTTGAGTTTCTGATAGAAAGTCTATTAAGTATTTAAGTTCTGTCTCAGTTGAGAATAAGAACCTTATATTTAATAGATTTAAATCATACTTCTTCTTTAATCTGACTCTGAGACTATTGTATAATGCATAATACATTACAATATACTCAGAATTCTCATTTATATTGCAGAATGAGTACTCTGTTGAATCAAATCTATCATTAAATCTTTGTATATAGAATTTGAAATAATCATATTCTAGTTTTAACTGAATTATGAATGAGAATATTTTCTTTTTATATTTAATTGAACAAGATTTTCACTTTGATTTTATCTCAAATCTTGAATAATATATACTCTTCTTTTATTTCTATCAGATTTCATTTCACTTATTTAAATAAGATTCTTTTATCTTTCTCTTTATGAAAGATCAAAACACTGTTTTTTGAATAAATCTGCTTAATTCTGAACTCTTTTTAGCAGCTGAATCAGCTAATTCATTGTTGTGAATATTCATATAAGCAGGAACTCAATATAGATAAATTATCAGTTTAAATATTCTTCTCTTTTAAATCTTTAAAACAGAGTTTAAAATCAGATCAAGATTCATTTAATCATTATAAATCTGACTATTTCTAAGTCTTTTTAAAGCAGCTTGACTATCAGAGAATATTCATATCTCTTTCAAACTATTTTCTCTTTTATAAGATTTTATTTCAATGAGTTTGAAAGCTTTCACTATTACAAATAGTTCAGCATCAAAGACTTCAGATTCACAGCCTAAATTTCAGAAATCTGAGATAAAATTAATATTATCTTCAGTATAAGTAATGTCTGCATCTAATCTATTTAAATTCTCATTTTTTAAGTTATCTGAGTAAATCAGAATAGAGTCTTTTATATTAATTGTAGAGATCTTCTTCAAATGCTGTTCATATTCTCTCTCTTTAGATAGTTCACTTATTTATAAGTCTATAAGAGATTTCAGCTTTTCTCTTCAGAGAGATATCTTCTCATGATCAATTTTCTCAACATTTAATAAAGAAAATTGATTCTTAATAAGTGAATATAGTCTATACAGTTGAGAGAGCATTTTCTTTAAAGTATTATTCTCATTTCAATCAAGAAATCTATTTCAATTCAGTTCATTTTCTGAATTAACTGATGAAAATGAAGAAGAGACTCTTTCTCTGATTATATAATTTAAGCTCATCTTTATGACTCTCAGAGCATAGTTCATACAGGCCTTTTCAAATTGAATAGCAGAAGATGAAATTGAGGCTTCAATTTTTATTGCTTTAATAGAAGATGTTTTGAATGCTTTCAGAATTCTTCTCAAAGCTCTATTTTATAGATTTTGAAATAGTTCAGTGAAGTTATCTTGATTATTTCATCAAACTTAAACTTCATAATCAGCTACTGAGATAATACAGGCTATGTATAACTGTCTTATAGTCTGAAAAGATAGATCTCTCTCAGTATTTGATAGTCTGATTATATTATTCAGTAGTCTCTCTGTCTTGATAATTCTTTGTTGAATATGATATTTAAAATTCAACTTAGAGTTTAATCATACTTCTAGTCATTTGACATTCAAACTGGGTTTAATCTCTTTATTCAGAAGAGTTAGACTTAGTTCTTTCTTATTAAATCTGAAAAAAAAGTGAATTAACTCAGTTTTATTCATATTAAATTGAATTAGATTGATATCTGCTCTAATAAAGATTTTCTTTACTGCTTTCTCAATCACTTCTAAATTCTCTTTAATTGTCTTTGAACTGTAGAGTAGATTAATATCATCTATATAACTTGAAAATCTCACTATTTTCATCTCTCTATTCTTGAATAAATATGCAGTGTATATTGTAAATAAAACAGATGAGATTAAAGATTCTTATAATACTTCTATTTTTATCTCAGTTTTATCTTGTTTTCTTTCATCAAAGAATAGTTGTATAATTCTTTTAGATATGAAATAATCAACTCATTTTATTAGAGAAAGTGATAGTTTTAACATCTTCAAAGTTTAAATCATCTTAGACTTTGAAACATGATTAAATGCATCTTTTATGTCAATAAAAACTGCAGTTGAGATCAGGTCTTCATACTTTACTACTTAAATATTATAAATAACTGAGAGAACAGTGTCAATTGCAGAACATTGTTTTCTATCTCTCATTTATTTATTAAATAGAAGAGAATCATTAATAGAGCTTATAAAAGATAATCTAATAGCTATTATCTTTTCTAGAACTTTTCTTAAACAGTTCAACAGAGATATTACTCTATATAACTTAGAAACTGAAGCTTTTCTATTAGGTTTTACAAGGATTACTTCAGTAGCTTCTCTCCAGCATTCAGAATGATAATCATTTCTTAAGAGATTGAAAAAGAGTGTAAAATATTCATTCTTCAAGTAGAAATATATGTTTTGAATAATTAAATGATTAATTGAATCAGGCCCTGCAGCAGTTTTCATTGAACTTGAGAATATTACTGACTCTAGTTCATCACCTGTAAGCTCAGACCATTCTCAGTTATTTTCATTAATATATTCATGAAATGACATATTCTTCTCTTCTAAATATGATGAGTTTTGAAAGAGAATTCTTATAAAAGCTTGACATTTTTTCTCAAAAGAGTTTACTGTATACAATTCATTCTGAAATTCATATTCTAAGATTAAAAGCTTTGCTACACTTCTTGTTTTAGTATAGTTAAAGGCTTTAAAAACTTCTTTTTCTTATACTTCTTTAAGAAATTTGTTTCAGCAATCTGTTTTGGCTTTTTTAATATCTGAAAAATATTCATTTTAAATAGCTTTGAACTCTTTATCAGATATTAAGTTATTCTTTCACTCTCTCTTAGCAGTGACTAATTGCTTTCTTTTAGAAGTGATATTCTTATTTCATCAAGGTTTGAAATACTCAGAAGACTTTTTCTTTGAAATATTTTCTTCAATACTTGTTAGAAGAATAGATGTAATCAGCTTTACTCTATTCTTAAGTATTTCATTTGAGATATCTTGACTTTGATTTCAATAGAGCTCACTCTGTCTTTCAGATTTCAGCTGTTTTACTCTTTCTTCAACTGCTTTTCAATCAGCTTTTTCAAAGTTATACTGATTAGAGAGAAGAGAATTTTCACTTCTTTATTTTTCACTCAGTTCAATATCAAATTGAATAATCTCATGATCTGATTCTGAGGTTTCATTTAAATCAATAAATCAGTTTATAAGTCTTTTTTCAATTAGATTTTATGATATGAAAGTTAGATTTATAATAGATTTCTGTTTCATATCTTTTCTAAAGAATGTTTATTGATCAGACTTGTTAACTAAATCTATTGAATGTTTAAAAGTTCATTCAATTAGTTTATCTGCTCTTACTGCTTTTGTGCACTCTGAGTTTTATCAGAGATGATATGCATTGAAGTCTTCTGCAATTATAGAGTTTTTTAAGAAAGTTATATTCAAAAATTCTCTATTAATTGTTCAGATATTATTGTTTTCTTTCAATGACTTTTCATTATAGATATTTATAAGTTGAATAGTATCAAACTTATTCTCTTTATCTATAATATCACTCACTAGAATATCAGAGTCAGATATGATATTAAATCTCAAATTCAATTGATATCTTGATCTTTTTCTCTCATAGATTGCTACTCTTGATTTTATCTCAGATTTTTCAGGAAGAAAGTAGTAATAGCTTGAATGAGAAATGATGTACTTTTACTCAGTATCAAAGTTTGATTCTTGAAGAAGTACAAAGTCAACTTTTTATTCAAATGCAATCTGAAGATAAGAATAAATGCAATTTGAGTTTCTATTCACATTATTTTAAATAAATGTAATTTTTGAAGAGTTTTTAAACTTTTTTTGTTATTTTTGTTGTATATTCATACTAAGAGAGAGTAGAGATAGAGTAGAATCTAATCTCTATTATCAGATAGTAGATTATAACAATTTTGAAAAGTAGAAATCTTAACTACTTACATTATATCTAGTTTATCATCAGAGTCATTTCTCAATTCTCTAATCTTAACAGAAATTTGAGAATTCAAATTCTGTTTACACTTAGCTGAAGAATTGAAGTTTGAAGATCTAGATAGTTGAGAATTTCTTCTTTTTAAGTTTACAGTTGTAGATTTACTAGCTTGACTTTTCTCTTCAGTTTTAGATTCACTTTAAGCTTCATCTTTTCTTCAGTTCTTCTGAGTTCTTGAAGTAAATACACATTCTTTCAAGCTAGATGCATATTTTTCTTTGCAATTAAAGCATTTAAGCAGAGTATGTTAACATATTTCATCTCTTTTTAAGCATATTTCATATTTATACTCACTAGTTTTATAATCTCTAGCACAGAATGCATATTTTGAGTCTCTGAAACAAGAGATTACAAAGTATTCATATCTTTGACAGTTTGAACACTGTGTTTGAGCTTTGAGATTCATTCTTGAGTCTTTGTATTCATGAACTCTCATTTTCAAATCTACTACTCTTACTTCAGAGGTTCTTGATTGTTCAAGTGTCTTTGTATACACTAGAACAGAGACATTTCTTCTACTCTGTCTGAACTCAATTGAATTAAGTCATACAGGCTCTTTTCTCAGTTGAATAGAATTATATTCTTTCAATTCATTTTTGAGAAGTAGCATTTCTTTCTCACAGTCAAAGATTTCAACTGAAATATCATGAAGAATGAATTTATCTCACTTTTCATCTCTCTCAGATAGAATTATTATATTTAACAGAGATTCTACTGCTGACTTTCAGAGATTCTCATTCTGAATAAGAAATTCTGCACTGAATTCAGGCATTATGATCAGAATGATGAAGTTTTCAAAGAAGAATGACTCAATTGAAGCTATAACTGATTTTTAAACTTCAATATCAGTCATTAACTGAGAGAAGAACTGCTGATTGATTTCATTTCTAATTCTGAAAATGAGATTTAAGTTTAGCTTATTTCTCTGCAAGATATTCTGATTTGAGACTTTGAGAATAAGTCTTCTATTTCTGAAGATTTGAAGATTTTTCTCTTTTTATATTTTTTTCTTCACTCTTCTATCAATAGAAGTATGAGCAGTATTCTTCTCAGTTTTCTCAGAATTTTGAGCAGGTTTTGAGATAGCAGATTTAGAGATAGCAGATTCAGCTGCTTGAGCATATGTTTTCTTCTGATTTAAAGAAGAAGAAGAAGAAGAAGTAGAAAAGAAAGAAGAGCAAACTGAAGAGTCAGTGATTATATTAGAAATTTTCAAAGTTTTTAGAACTGTGTTTGAAATTTCAAGTTTGAACTTGATCACTTTCTGTAGTTATCTAGTCTGAGTATGAAGAATTAACAGAACTTCTTTATTCATCTCACTCAGACACTGCTTTTCAAGAATTTTACTTACTTTTTCAAGTTTCTGTATTTCAAGAACTTGTTGTTTCTCTATTTCTTCTTTCTTTCTTGTCTTCAGAATTTCAATCTCAGAAATAGTATTTAAGAAAGCATTCTTTTTCACATCAACTGAGTGTACTTTTGAACTCATTATTCTTACTCAATGAAAAGTTGATCAGACTAATTCAATTGAGATATTTATTAAACTCTTTTGAATTGAAAAGTTAATCAGACTGTTTCAATTAAGAGATTTCTAAGTCTGTTTTCAATTGAAAAGTTAATCAGACTATTTCAAAAGAAGAATAACAGACTTTTATGTATAAAACACCTGATTTTTTTCACACTAGTTCAGTAACTAGATTAGATTTTTGAAGAGAATCTAATAAACTAAAATTAATTTTTAAGATAAATCAATAAAATCTTTACAATCTCTTTCTTGAGATACAGTGAGGAAAAGTATGATATCAATTGATAATAAATCAGATAATATGACAGTTTTTAAGAGAAAAACTGACAAAAAATAAGTCAATTTTTTGCAGAGAAATTGATTAAAACTATTTAATTTTATTCTAAATTATTCAATTCTTCTCACACAATAAGTGTACAACTCAAATCAGTTAATAAAGAGTGTAAAAAAGAATTAAGTATTAATAAAAGCTCTTCAGTCACTGAAAAAGTAATTCTTACTTAAAAGAATATGAAATTATGACAGAAAATAACTCTGTTTTTAATTCTTTGTAAGAATATTGTATAAAACTCAGAGAAAAATATCTTACTTTTTCAAGAGAAGTAAAAAACTATTTCTAAGATCTTTTTTTTTTTTTTGTAATAACTGCTGCAGAAGAATGAGATAGAAACTATTAAGATATATATTACTGTATATTCTCTATCAAGACTTTTTCTCTTCAGAGTCTTGATATTATAGAGAATATAAGTCTGTTTCTATATAATAATATAAATATTATCAGCAGAATGTAGAGAAACTGATTATTTATATCTTAAAATAGAAGACTTTATCAATGATTATATCAATATAGAGTTAATTCTTAAATTCAATAGAAATCTAGTGTTACTGTTCTCAATCTCTTACAGAATCTATTGAATATTAAGATATTAAAACTAGATTTAATATATCTCACTGTGCAGGGATCAAAGACTCAGTCAGATCTTAAAGTATACTGATTTTATAGTTATTATATCTGCTGATTATGTATCAAATACAGTTGCTGAGGTATCTTTTTGTACTTTTCTGCTGAGAATGAGCCAGATTGAGAGAGGTGATATGAGAGTGAGACTTGGTGTTGATGTCTAGATACACTGAAGACAGACTGCAGAGATTGCACTTCAGAAGTGACTGTTAATTATATGCTTGATATTATTACTGAGGTATCTTTTTGTATTTTTCTGCCAGGGATGAGCCAGATTAGGAAGGGCAGTATGAGGGTGAGACTTGATGTTGATGTTTTAGAACATCAAAGATGGACAGGGTTTTTGTGGAGATCACTCCTCAGATATCTTCACAACTACAGATTGAGAATCTTCCAAAATTGAGAAGATTGGTGCATATGGCTAGGTCTCTTCACCTTACAATTTGTATGGCAATTTGGCCCGGGGTTGTGGTGTGGTAGGGGAGAATGGGGGATAATCCCACACAGGAGTTTCAAACAACGTCTGGTTCATGTTTGGCTGGATAACTCCACCACCACACGGGGTATGCGGTCGGCGATGGGGTCAAAATGCTTGTATGATCGAGGGCTTTTTGATGGATCTATCGGCGGGTTCTTATTCGAAAAATCGAGCGAGTTCGTGGTGAAGCGGTTGGTTGTCTGCACAAGCTTTTATAAATAAAGTATATAATAAAGAGATTAAGAAAAAAAGTCTCTACTTTATTTATTCTAAATCAGAATATCTCTGTATAAACTATCTGAATAAATTAAAATAGAAATTTAAGAAGTTATAGACAGAGTTAGTAACAGTCTTCTTAAGAGTCTTAAAGTTAATATCTAAATCTGTTACTTTTTCAATGAAATTACATACTTATAGAAAGAGACTATACTGCAGTACTACTATCTTATTAGTATAAAAAGTATTAATAAACTTAGAATCTCAGATCACTGTAGTATCTTTAAAGCTTGTAAAGTAAATAAGCTTAATAATGAAAACTGAAAATCTGCTCTTATAATAAGTAGAGTATAAGAACTTAGATCTGAGAACTGAGAGACTTATAAGAGTTATCTTTGAATTATAAGATCTCTTCGCCAGCGTGACTCAGTTGATAAGACTGGTAATCAAGGCCGCACACATTAGAGATGTGTGAGTTCGAATTTCACTGCTGACACCTGTCACTTCTTATCTATGAAAGTTCTCATGTAATAGAGGCTGAGTCTAATTAGTAAGACTTAATGCAGAGTAGAACTCTCTACTGTAAGTCAAGTTACTAGTTAAGTGAGATTCTGTGAACACTTATCAGAGCTGATATGAGATATTAATATCTCACTATTCTACTATACATTCATCAAGGTTCTAACAATATAGAGTCAAGTCTAATATAGTGATTATACACTACTTAAGTAAGTCTATATATATTGAATGAACTGAGAATATCAGCTCTTGAATTCAAAGATATTAGTTAATTACAATAAGATTATTTATAACACTATATACACTTCACTGATCAGAATATCTTCTGAATCTACACTGAATAAATTGTGATATATAACAGCTCAAACTGATGAACTTTCTTAAGTACTTACTGAAGTAGTATATTGTAATGTGACGGAACTGAAGCAGTGACTAGTTAGCAGTGTCATGTAGAAGTAGTTGTTTGAGAAGCTGTATAAGTGAGCTTGACTATCTTGCTTAAATAGTGAGCTCATAGGCTACAGAGTTATTACAAGAATATCACAGATATAATACTTAGTATACTAAGAAGATTGTATAAAGTATGTAGTAACTCTTATATATATTTCAGTAGAAGAAAAACAAATCACTGACTTCTTTGATAAGAAGTCAGTATCTAGCTATTCTATATAGATAATAAGTGAATACTCTTCTTTCATTTTATGAGTAAGAATAGCTGAAGTGATATCTCAGCAGTATCTTATTGTTAAGAAAGAGTAATCTGCTGATCTTATATAGAAGTGAGGTTCTTATATTCATTAATCAGATCTTTCTATGATATATCTGAATGATATTATAGAGTGATTGAAAACTGATTCAGATGAGATGAAATTATTCACATAAAAGTGATGAGCTGTGTGAAACTGTAACAGAGTCTTAACATAGTCAGAAATGTGATAATACTCTTCTCTTTAAGAGTATAGTTTCTATACTCTTAAAATTATCAGATTAGAAATTATCTTTGTTATATAGTAATAGTTATCAACTGATTGACAGTGTATATACTGTATATAATACAAAGAAATAGATGAGTTTTTCTACTGACTATGTAGATCTTTCTTTATTCATCTTCATTCAAATTAAACATGTGATAAATGAGTTTCTTATATATTAATTTGAAATGTGAAAAATATAGTTAATAAGTAACTTACAGATCTCTCATTATATTTCATTCTATATATAAAATTCTCTATAAAAGTGATGTGTTTTAGGAACAAAGTTAACAGTAATAACAGGATTTTTTGAAAAGATTTCTTCTTCTTTATGACATATTTTTCTCTCCCTCTCTCTCATCTGTAATAGTGAGTGTATGAGAGCATCATTCTTGAGAGATAATAAGAGGCTTATTCTGATGTTTTCTAGTGAATAAATATCTTCATGATGTGACTGCGGTCTTCATAACTATCAAGAAAGCCAGGTTGAAGGCAGCAGTATCAATGAGCTGTGAGAGCATCACTCTCATTGTCACATCTTCTCCTGCTTCTCTTGTGACTGTGATGATAGTTGTCATGCCTTGCAGTGAGATGTCATTTCTTCTGCCAGTCAGTGTGTCTGTGTTCAGTTCATCTTCTGCTCTTCTCACTGCTATTGCAATGCTGTTCTCTCTCTTAATCAACACAGTGATGTATGACCCTGTGTGATCATTCAGAGAGAACTCTGAAAAGAGCTTGATTCTAGAGACAGTAACTCTGAGAAGTCTAATCTGTAGTTTCTCTTCTGTGACATGTCTGAGCCCTGCTCAGAATACTGCTGAGTTGAGTTTACAGAGTTCTACAGTTTCTTTATCTTCTCTCTGTGAGAAGGCTCTGATACAGTCTCTGACTGACACTGCTACTTATCTACACTATGCTAAGCAGCTGAAGAAGAGAGAGATTTTATATATCTACTTCTTCTCTTACTCTTATTATTTTCATTGCATCTGTAATAATAACTTCTATCTCTCTGTAAATATTATCTATTCTACAAGAAGATGTTATATCAGCTCTGATAAGAAGCTCAGATGCTCAAGCAGTACAGAGTAAGAGTCTCAGAGCTTTAAGTATTGATGAATTTTATCAAGACTGAGAAGATCTCTCTTACTCATCTGTAAAAGAAGATGAAAGTATGAGTCTTTAAGATAAAAAAACATCTCAGAATGACTGATCTTAAGAAGAAGTCAGTTAATACTGTTGTTAAAAATATTACAGAGATTAATTACTGATTAAAGAGAATCTCACTTCAATTGAAGTAGATAACTGAGATACTTTATAAATTAATAAGTTAATACTTTAAGTATTTCTTATATTCTTCTATAGTATGCTTCTCTATAATATCACAGCACTAACTTCTTAGCAGATAAAGATATCAGTACTGAAGACTTTAACAGTGAAGAATGAGTTTAATAAAAATATAATTATTGATAAGTAGATTCTGAGATTTCTTCTTTTTACTTTTTTAGTAAGTTATAACTTCATTAGATTAGCAGCAGTCTACAGATCAATAATATTAATCTTTTTATTAATTTTAAATATCTCTTTTCTTTAATTACTTCAGAAATGTTACACTTGTATAATCTTATTAAACTTCTAAAAAACTCTTTGAGAGAAAATAGAAGAAGAGTGTTACAGAGCTCTTAAGATACTGACTTATCACTGTGAGATTATCTCTAAAAACTCTTTGAGAAAAAATGAGAAGTCTTAAGCAGTATTTCTTATTTAATATCTCTGATATATAATAGAGCAGTCTCTACTAACTGTCTCATAGCTTACAATCTCTTTCTCAGTATTCTTTAAATACTTAAGCAGTTCTCATGAATTCTCTGATAATAAATAATCTTCTCATTTCATAAGATATTGAAGCTTGTTATAATATATTCACTTATTTAATATTTTCTTCATAAGATATTCAGTATCACTCTCAATCTTAATATTATTCAGCTGAGACAGCTTCACTCTGAAGTATTATTTATAGAGCTTTAAATAGAAAATATGAAAAATAGAATAAATTGATTTCAATTCTGTGAGTAATTTTAACTTATATATCTGCTTACTCATCACTCTTATTACTGAGAAAGATTCTAACTATTACTTACTAAGCTTCTTACACAGTCTTATTATCTTAATATTCTTTGCTGAAAGTAGTACTTAATTCTCTATCAAGAACTTCATCAGAAGATGTTTTTAATTATAGTATTTCATCTATTACTTCTGAGTATAATGAATACTTTTTACTGTCTTCTCATGAATTTTGTTTAAAAGTTTCAATCTCACTTTTACTTTTAGTACTGAGAAATACTCTGTTCTCTGTATCTATTTAACATTCTGACTGTCTGTTCTCTTCTTTAAAATGTCATTTATAACATCACTGAGTAACAAAGAATTGTATTTATAATAAGTATAGAAAGAAGATATCTTTAAGATTATATTCTTTATATTATTATATATGAATTCAGTAGTTAGAAGATGTTTGAGTCAATCATTCTGATAATATAAACAGAACACTTAAAGATACTATTCTAGTATCTGATTCTGATATTCAGTCTGATTATCTATCTGCAGATGAAATACAGTACTGAGAAGATATCTTATTATAAGATAATAGCAAAAAGTCAATTAGTACTTGCTGATAAAGAGAGATTCTCAATCTATTATCAATGATTTCAGAGCACTGTGATTATAAATAATAATATCTAAAAACAGATCAGTCAATTCAGAGGCTTTAATCTTTTTATAAATAAGAATATATCTGATTATCTTCATGAAGTGATCAATAATGATCAAAATTGAGTTATATTCTTTGACTCTTATTAACTTCAGTAGATCAACTATGAAATTCATTGATAGATTCTGTTATAAGCTTTTTGAAACAGACAGTGATATCAACTCACTGTATTACTTATATCACAGAATCTTTATTCTTTAATAGATATTATAAGTCTTAACATACTCTTTGATATCTGTTGAAAGCTTGTTTTAAATATATTTATATTTTAAAAGCTTCTCAGTCTTCTCTAACCTGAAGTATTCTGTATGAGAATTATTATAATGAATTCTTAATAACTTCTGACACACTGCTCTACTACAAGAAATGAAGACTGAATTATTCAGCAGTAGAAGTTTACATTCTTCTAGTTATCAGTAACTTAGTTTCTTAGCAGTATTATCTTACTCAGAGTCTGTCTCTTTCAAGTTCAAACTAGATTCTTTCTTCTTCAACTTCTGAATTCAAGCTGTAGTAGAGATATCTCTCTTCTATAACTTATTAATAAATTTCAAAAGTAGTCAGATTGAAAGATTGTAGACTGTTTCATTCTTTATTAATTCAATGATTATAAGATATAATATAAGAAGCTCATGATCTTCAGTGTCAGTTCTCTGCAGAGATTCAGGTTTTCTTTCATCTTCTATACTGAGTCACACAGCTGTCTTATCAGCACTGTTCTCAAGCTTTAGAGAACTTCAACTCTCTGCAGTCAGCTTCTTCTACAGTGATGACAGAGATTCTTTTATAGAATTCTTCTCTGCATTAATAATATTATAATCAGGTTATTTAAACAGTATATTAGCAGAATTAAGTCAATCTGAACAGTATCAGATATAGAAATCATACTCTGAAAGCAGCTCTGCTCATCTGGCTTAACATTCTGTCAAGCTCTTTATTGTCAAGAAGTAACATAGATTTACATAATCAGTGAGAACTTACACTGAATACTTACTACTCTGAAGATAATATTGCCAGATCTTAAAGAATTTAATAATTGCTAACATCTTCTAATCATAAGTATCATATCTTCTCTATATAAGTGATAATTTCTTGAAGAAGAAGGTCACTGATCTCTATTCACAGTGTCTTATAGACTCTGTGAAAAAGTCTTCTCTTACAGATAATTCATTGTTTATTTTCTCAGAAGTGATTATTCTCTGATTCTTTCAATATTGAAAGATCTTCAGTGTCAACTGTGAAAAGATTTCACAGATCTCATTCTCAGATACATCAGTCTCACACTGACTGAGTAAGTCAGAGTCAAAGTGATTCAGTATTATAACATCTGTGAAAGCTTGTTTCAATTTCACAAACATCTGTGTGATGTCTTGAGTGAGAATAAATAGTTCTGTTTTTCTGTCTTTCACACTTCTCTTTCACAGATCTGTAAGAGAGGCAGTAATTTATAAATATGCATAGATAAATTATCTGTAGAAATTCACAAATTCTAGAAATACCTGCATCTTGTGATACATTCACAGCACTGACCAGTTCTCAATGATGAAGACCTGTAATGTGGCGGAACTGAAGCGGTGACTAGTCAGCGGCGTCACATAGAAGTAGTTGTTTGAGAAGTCATATAAGTGAGCTTGACTATCTTGCTTGAATAGCGAGCTCATAGACTACAGAGTTATTGCAAGAATATCACAGATATGATACTCAGTATACTAAGAAGATTGTATAAGACACACAGTAACTCTTATATATATTTCAATAGAAGAAAAACAAATCACTGACTTCTTTCATAAGAAGCCAGTATCTAGTTATTCTATATAGACAATGAGTGAATCTCTTCTCTTATTTCATAAGTGAGAATAGTCAGAGTGATATCTCAGCAGTGTCTCACTACTAGACTGACCGTGTGACCGTGTCTGAGACCAGAATCAGATTTTTTGATAGTTTCATTATCAATTCGACTGATCTCATTACACGGTTTTAACATTAAATAGTAGTCTCATACTGTCTCAGTGAGACTTACTGTCTACTCTTATCACATTTTTCAAATGAGATCATGATTTTCACTTCTCAATTTAAATTATTTTTATTACTTTAAATGACTTTAAATCTCATTTGAGTGTTATCAAAAAGTGTTACTTTTTAAAAAATTAAAAATAGTCTAAAAAAAATCTTAAAATGTCTAAAAGTAGTAACTTTATGCCAAGAATGAGATTAAATGAAATCAAATGAGACTACTTTCTCATTTTTTTCAAGTCATGGTTCCATTTTAATATCTGATATATAGTCACTTTACCTGTTTTTTTGATAGCCAGTCCCAGCGGGATTCACGCCAAGAAATGTATGAAATCAGACCAAATGAGATCAAATGTGAAATTCATGATCTCAGCAGCCAGACTACTCACTACTAAGAAAAAGTAATCTGCTGACCTTATATAGAAGTGAGATTCTCATATTCATTAATCAGATCTTTCTATGATATATTCAAATGATGTTATAAAGTGATTGAAAACTGATTTGAACAGAATAAAATTATTCACATAAAAGTAATGAGCTGTGTGAAACTGTAACAGAGTCTTAACATAACTGAGAGTATGATAATGTTCTTCTCTTTAAGAGCATAGTCTCTATACTCTTAAGATTACTGAATTAGAAATTATCTTTGTTGTATAGCAACAGTTATCAATTAATTAACAGTGTATATACTGTGCATAATACAAAGAAATAGATGAGTTTTTCTGCTAACTGCATAGATCTTTCTTTTCTCATCTTCATTCAAACTAAACATGTGATAAGTGAGTTTCTTATATATTAATTTGAAATGTGAAAAATATAATTAATAAGTGACTTGCAGATCTTTCAATATATTTCATTCTATATATGAAATTCTCTGCAAAAGTGATGTATTTTAGAGATAAAGCTAACAGTAGTAACAGGATTTTTTTAAAAAGATTCTCTCTCTCTGTAATACATTTTTCTTCCTCTTCTCTCATCTGCAATAGTGAGTGCATAAGAGTATCATTCTTGAAGAATAGTAGAGAGCTTATTCTGACATTTTCTAGTGAGTAAATATCTTCATGATGCGGCAGTGGCCTTCATGACTGTCAAGAAAGCCAGATTGAAGGTGAAGACAGCAGTGTCAATGAGCTGTGAAAGCATCACTCTCATTATCACATCTTCTTCTTCTCCTGCTTCTTTTGCAGCTGTGGTGGTAGTCACTGTGCTGTGGTTCGGAAGAACGTACGACCGTCGGATAATAACGCGGCCGCTTCCGAACTACTAGCGTACGCGTACGAGTGTAAAGGGGCCATAGCGGCTGCTAATTAAATTAGTGTACAATATTACAATATATAAGAAGCCAGCATACGCCTGTAATTGTATGCTGGCTTAAGCAATCTTTGAATCACATCTGATAGCATGTCTAAAAACTGGTGAGAAGCGCAGGCTTCTTCAGAGTGTGATAATTCTGTCTATGAAGTGATTTATAGTTATCATGTCAGTGTGGTTCTAGAATGTCTCAAAAGATAGTGTATAAAGAGTGATGAGTGAAAGAGCATTTAATTAATACTGCTTCACTTGTTGAGGGAAAACTTCATACTCAGATAAATGTCATGTATGCAAACAGATAAGATGTGAGAAAGAAGATGAGAGTGATGAATCAGATTCAAAGAAGTTCACTTTCTACTCAAAAGAAGAATAAAAGAAGAGATGACTATCACTGAAGTTGTATGATGATAACAGAAATCATATAATAATATAGTGATAGAATTATATAGTGATATAATGATACAGTGATATAGTGATATAATGATATAAGTAATATAACAATAGACATTGTACAATCAATCAGAAATCACTGAAATGAATATCTTCTCTAACTGATATAAACAACACTCTTCTCTGCTATCTGAACTGAAAGGTATGCAGAACCTCTCAGAGAATTTACTTAAAGTAGTAAGAAAAGCAGCTGAAACTGCTGAACTGAAATTGAAGCTTTATATGCATATGAGGATTTTAAATGAGATTGAGGTCTTGTATATGCAGTGGCAGGCTGAGACTGAAGTCAAATAACAATTGATATTTACTGTGAATCAAGTATTCACTATAAAGAGCTTCACTGATGCAATTGTCATTATTAATAAGAATAGAGAAAATCAGATCTTAGACCTGCAGCAGAAGATTAAATGTTTATATAAATAGATAACTACACTGAATCTGAAGATCTCATTATGATTATTCACAATCTCTTCAGAAGTGTATATATTATTGAAGACTGCTGTGCAGAATGAGAATCTGAGCATGAGATATATTAAGCTGAGAGATCTGTTGAAGTTATTAAGCTTTAATAATAACTGAAAAAATGATGCTGTAATCAGCTGGCTAAGTCAGATGCAATTATATTATTGAATTGAATATGAACTCACAGACAGACAGTTAATGAAATTTTAACAAGTCTTAAGATCTGTTATATTTCTATATAAAAAAGCAAAGTCATTATAAATGACTGATGAAAAGATGAATCTCACAGATCTGAAGTGATATTCATTTTTATAAATATGAAATGAGTTTTTCAAGTGAATCTTGTACAACTTTGAGAAAGTGAATGTATGAGATAAGTATTATAAATACTTCACTAAGTGTAGATAAGTAAGTGATCTTACATTGTACTTTGCACACTTCAGCTTACACTATCTTGTATTGAATGAAGAGCTTTCAACATCTTTCTGTTTACAGATCTTTATTCATGATCTTATATCTGAGTTGAGAGTAGAATGAAAATGCTTAACCTCACAGTCAGGTACAGTGAAGAAAGCATATAACATTCTCATTGTATAAGAATAAGTAAGTCAATTGTGACAGAAAATACTGTAATTAAGTATGTCTCAGTGAAGAATGAATAATCAGACTTCTATGATACAAGTTACACATCTGAATGTGATGAATCTAGATCTGAATGTTATTGCTAAAGTGCTGAATTCTCTGAAAAAGGAATTCTCTGAGTGAAAATCTTGATATTGTGAACATCAAGCTTGCTTCAACTGCAGATGCTAAAATCATGATACAAAAGATTGCACTCAGTGTGTACAGTCAAGAGAAGCAAGAGAGTCAAAAAACTAACAGAATCAGTGAGCTCAGAGACACTCACTGATATTCTATGAAAAGTCTTCAAAGTGAAAGAGATACCTGTATTAGATGACTCTCTGAATTCTGTGAATGTAAAGAGAAAGCAGACTTCTGACTGAGATGCAGATGAGAAAGTGAATACTCATCTCAATATCTTAAGACCTGAAATGTTAATATATAAGAAACACTTGAGTAAGAATTGAGAGATGACTACAAAAGTGTTAGTGAACACAGAAGCTTCTATACAATATATTGATGATTATATAATCTGAAGATTGAAAGAGATCTGCTGAGTAAAGAATCTCTGATGTATAAGATTATCTGATAACTGATATTTGATATCACCTGCAAGAGTAAGAGTTTCCTTGCACTTTGAAGAATGATCTTGCTATATTTGAGCATGAGAGCTGCAGAATGTGAAATATAATCTTATTCTTGAACTTGATTGATTTCAAAGGTTCAATCTGCAGATTCAATGACATACATGTCATATGCAGTTGACTGATAGAAAGAAAATAGTTCATACAATTCTATCAACTGATATGAGAAGGACATTTCACATCTCTGATATAGAAGAGTTAAATCTGCTTATATATTAACAAGCAAAGAGAATGATTTGCAAGACCTCATCTGAAAGCATTCTATATATTATACAGAACCCAGAAGTGAAGAAAACTAAGATAAAGAATATATGAGAGAATAAGTGTATGAAGAAGCTTTTAAAGAAGCATGAAAAGATCTTCTGAACAGATCTTTCACTGAAATTACTATTAGAATGAGAATTTGTACATGAGATTGATATGAGAGATGTAAAACCAGTCAATCAGAATGTGTACCCTCTGTCATAAACACATCTCAAAGAACAGAAGTGTCAGATCACTGACCTTCTAGAACATGATCTCATATAATTCTTATCAAGTGTGTGAGGCTTTTCAGTTCTATTTATGAAAAAGATGAGTGAGAAGTGATGAATGTGTATTGATTACTGAGCACTCAACAAGCTTATAATCAAGAATGAATATTCACTGTCACAGATTCAACAACAGTTGAATATGATTGAAAATGCCTGATATCTATCAAAGATTGATCTTCTCTCAGAATACTGACAGATCTGTGTAGACAAACTGTCAGTTCTGTGAATCATGTTTAATATACAATGAAGAAAGTTCAAATTCCTGGCAATATCATTTAGTCTGATAAATGCACTCATTATCTTTCAAATGATGATGAATATAATTCTTCATAAACAGAATGAAATCTCATATCTTGTATATCTTGATGACATTCTAGTCTTTTCAAACTTATACAATGAATATCTGAAGTATCTTGATGAAGTGCTTATAACTCTGACAGAGCATAAGCTCTACATCAAATTAATCAAGTATGTGTTTGAAATAGAAGAGTTAGAGTTTGTAGAATATGTAGTAAGTGATGACTGTATACATCTCATCTCAGAGAAATTAAATATCATAGTGAATTGATCACAGCTGAGAAATGTACACTATGTATAATAGTTTCTTGAATTGATCTCATACTATCACAGATTCATTAAGAATTTCACACAAATATCTGCATCACTCTCAGATCTCTTAAGAGAAATAAATGCAAATCTGTGAAAGAAGAAGTTTCATTCAATTATCTGAAATGCTGTGTACAAAGAAGCTTTTCTCATACTGAGAAAACATATAATAACATTCTCAGTGCTTATTCAATCAGATCATGATAAACCTTTCTATATTGAAACAGATGCATTTGAATGAGCTATCAGAGATACTCTTCTACAGATAGACAAGAATAGCAAGCTGCACTCAGTGATATATAATAGTAGGAAACTATTGAGTGCTGAGCTCAATTATTCAGTGTATGAAAAGAAATTGCTAGTGATTAAGCATGCGCTGATGTTATGAGATAAATATATTAACAACAGGTATATAACAATGATGATCACAGATTATAAAAGCCTCATCTATCTATAATTGATGATAAAACCTTTCAAATACTTAGTATGTTGAATCTCAGAGTTTCAAGTGTATAATCTTCATATTAAATACTGAAAGAGATTGAATATTATGATATCTGATACAATCAGTCACAGATCTGATTTCATGAATGAGAGTTCTGTGAACCAGGCATAAGAAATGTTCATGTTAAATGTGCTGAGAGAATGCAAGAAATCAGAATGAGTGAATATCATGATCTCTCACTTAGAGAATGACAAGGTGTTAGATGATAAGCATCTCATAAGAGTAGTAGAAGAGATGCTTTCAAACTTCAAGCTAGAGAAATTGAAAAATGATGTTGTGCTTTACTGTGATCTAGAATACACAGAAGCTCTCTATCTAGAATCTTCATTTAGATGTGATTTAATAACTTATATGCACAAGGAATTCAGTCACTTAGAAAGCCCTGAACTCATGAGTGTACTTGAATCAAGAGTATACTGACTAAGCATGACTGAGGACATTCAAATGTACACTTATGAGTGTCTGAATTGTCAGGTCATGAAGAGATCTAAGAAAGAGTTAGAATGCAAGAAAGTACAATATCAGATAAAGTGTATAATACAACTGTTTAAATGATGAGAGATGAATCTCATCAGCATATTACTGTGAATATCAAATGAAAATTGATGAATAATCACTGCTATTAATTACACTACTGACTGGCCAGTTGTGAAAGCAGTTTCAGAGACAATAGAGAAGATGATGATGAAGTTTCTACATAATGAGATCTATATCAACTATGAAATGCTGCGCGAGATTCTAACTGATAATGATACAAATCTCATAGAAGAAGTGATGAGGCATTTCATAAGCCAGTTACAGACAAGATATCATAGAACAACATCATATTATTCACAGATGAACAGAAAGATGAAATACTTGAATGAAATCTTGAGCAACATGCTGATGAAATATCTAGTGAGTAAGTCTATAAGATTATAGAATGAATATCTCAGTCAGACACTATTAGTCATGTGAATTCAGCAGCATGCAGTCTTCAAGTGTTCATCATTCTATCTATTGTATGAATTGCATTCATGCATTCTGAAGAATGCTTTGAAAAAGATGAGAAAGAGAGCAGTTGCAGATGCAGCAGGAACAGCAGTTGCGGATGCAACAGTTATGAACACAGAACCAAGATTGAAAGAGATCAGCTATGCACATGTAAAAGCTAATGAGTTACTTCTGAACTAAGCAATTCAATTGAAAAGAATACAAGACTCACTAGTTAAGAAATCAAGTCTCAAGATGAAAATATAAGTTCTTGTATACAATGAGAGTTCTGAGAAGTTTCAATCTAGATGATTTGAGCTATATAAAATACTCAAATCATATTCTCTAAGAACATATGCATTGAAAGAATCAGAGAGATGAATCTTATGCAACTTAATCAATAATTCATAACTTATGAAAGTAAAGATGCAAGATCTGAGTGAATTATAATTATCTACAGCACTATTATCAGTGTTGAAAAAGAAGAGACTTACAATTGAAAAGTCTCACAAAGTAAGAGAAATCATAGATACTTATAAATCAGATGATCTCACTTATTCTAATCTTTTCATGATTATAAGGAAAGAATGAGAAGAAATGAAGAAATCAGATGAATGTCACACTTCAATAAGTGATAAGACTGTAGCTGATTGTATGATAACACACTGCAGATAGCAGATGCAATATGATAAAGAGTAGTCTCAAAGCAGCAGACTTGTATATGAATCAGATTGCAGAAGAAAAAGAAATTCAGAGTTGAATTTAACTATTTATATCAGTTCAATTACAGAGACTACAGAGAACAAACTATCTGAAACATTCACAAACATGTGAAATCAAGTCATCTCAATCTCTGAAGATGCTCAGAGATTGAGTGAGATTAGTTTTAATAAGCTGTTTACTGTAGTGATCTGAGTGGGTGAAGAGAGACAGTATAATGTATGAGACAGAATTACAAAAGATGAAAGCTGCTGAATCTAGTCACTGAACACTGTATTATATAGAGATTGCATAAGAGTAGTGACTAGCAGATGAAGAAAAAGTATAAGAAAAGAGATGATGAATTAATCATTAACTGTAAGAATTAGCTGTAAAAGACAAATATTATCATACACATCTCATTCATTTTCATATATCACATATTTAATCTATTTCCAACATCACATCATCTGAAAAACATCAAAAACAAAGGAAATCTCAAAACTTGAGATCTGCAAGGAATTTGAGAGCTGTAAGCTGCTCTTATAATAACACTGTGTACATCTTTGATTTCTCTACTGCTCTGTGTATAACATTAATGTCATTGATTGCAAGATTGACTGGAATGTCAATATAGAAATGCACACATGTACGCGTAGAGAAATTGAAGAAGAGTGTGAGATCTGCAGAATCAGAAGCCAGAACAGAGAAGATGAAGACAGAAGAAACAGAAGAAGAAGAAGATGCAGAACTGAATAAATGACAGTGAGAGTTATCTGAGACTGAATACTTATAATCTGATGTGCACACAACCTTCCCTGTAGAGAAGGAAGAGAAAGTGATGAAAGAAGCTTAAGAGTAGAAGAGAGTAGTCTCAGTGATATTATTATCTTCAATTAAAATGATCTCTGACACTGAAGCAACTAAGAACTATTATTAGTATATAAAACTGCAAAAGCAGAGATAACAATTACTGAATGAATATCTGCTAGTCTTAGAATTGTACACATAATTACAACATGCATGAGGCTTCTCAGAAAGAGAGAGAAAGACACAGAGAAATGCAGAAAGAAGAATACAGCATGTGAACAGCTCATTTTCATGACAACATTTCAGACAAGATGTATGAGCCTCACACCTGCAGGTGTAAAAGAGTATGACATTCATGTTCCTGTTTCTGAAAACATGAATATCTTTTGCCTGTATCATGAAGTTGAATGATAGATGCTAGAGAATAAGCTGATATAGATCTATCATTCTGAAGGAATTCATCAGAGCAGATATTCTCATGATATTGAACTTTATAATTATAAAAAGCTTCTTGATATCTGTGAACATCATGACTTTATACACAGTAAAACTCATAATGATTTTTTCTAAGAATAGAAAAATCAGTATCAGAAAGAAAAGATGAAAAAGAAAAAGACTTATAATCTTGACACTGTTGAGAGAGAGAATAATTCTCTGATATAAATGAATAATTGTCTCATTATAAATATTTAAAATAAATGTAATAATTGACATCTGTGACTGAGCTTCAGATAGTCATATTATATACTGTCTTTGTACAATAAATTATTCTGAGAGTTGATAAGAAGAATGAGAGTGTATATGCTGAGAGATGTGATTTATTAAGTCTATGCAATATCTTCTTGAAACAGAGAGAGCTGGTAATGAAAGCAGAGACAGTAAAACCAGAGATCACAGAAACAGAGATAGCGGGAGCAGAAGAACCAGACACAGGGGCAAGTGTAGAAGATTGAAGAGTGACAGAGAAAGAAACAGAGAGAGAAGTAGCAGAGAAAGAAGTAGCAGAAGAAGTAAGAGAGAACATAAGAGACCTGATTATACATAACACAGACAATTTCTTCATTATTATGTTCTTCAAGTTTCTGATCAAGAATGCAACATTAAGTTCACTATTATCAGTGAACATGAATCTGTCAACATATGAAGATTCTATGTGAATAAAAACAAATATATCAGCATCTGCATTTATGCAAAATCATGTCAGAAAACATGATCAGAAACTTACTGAGAAGGAAATTATCAGAGATGTATGAGAAGATGAAGAAGATGTGTTATCATTCATGATAATACATTGTTCTGATAATTGTTAGAAGATAAACAAGTTCTGATCATGTTTTATAACATGTTACACTTACTGCTAATGAACTGCCTGATATGAGCACTATAATAATGCTTGTTATGAAAACAGAGAGTCATTGTCAGAAATGTATACAATATAATAGATGAACAGATAGAAAGAGTTGAATAGAAGAAGAGATAGAAATCTTGAATGAGATAATAATGTTTAATTATGATGATGATAAAGATGATGATTGAAGAATGAGAAAAGTTAGTGAATAAGTGATGTAATATAGTAAAAGTTTCTTTGTGAGAGTATACACAGAATGCTAGCTGAATCAGGAATAGATCACATGATCATGAAACACTAGTGATGAGCTAATCCACATGAAGCTAGAGTGTATGACATGGTCACATGAGCGTGACTGAATCTGGTGAAGAAGGATGTGATTCAGAAGAATGTATGACTGTCAGATAATAACACAGCCGCTTCCGAACTACTAGTATATGTGTATGAGTGTAAAGGGGCCATAGCGGCCGCTAATTAAATTAGCGTACGATATTACAATATATAAGAAGCCGGCGTACGCCTGTAATCGTACGCTGGCTTAAGCAACCTTTGAATCACATTGCCTTGCAGTGAGGTGTCATTTCTTCTGCTGATCAGTTCATCTATGTTCAGTTCATCTCTCACTCTCTCTGCTGCTGTTATAACATCATCTCTCTCTTCAGTCAATACAGTGATATATGACTCTGTGTGATTATTCAGAGAGAAACCTGAGAAGAGCTTGATTTCAGAGACAGTGACTTTAAGAAGCTTAATCTGTAGTTTCTCTCTCACAGCACATCTGAGCTCTGCTCAGAATGCTGCTGAATTGAGTTCACAGAGTTTTACAGTTTCTTTATCTTCTTTCTGTGAGAAGGCTCTGATACAGTCTCTGATCAGTATCACTACTTGTCTGCACTGTATCAAGTAGCTGAAGAAGAAGAGAATTCTGTACACTTATCTCTTCTCTTACTTCTGTTATTTTTATTGTATCTGTAATAATGACTTCTATCTCTCTGTAAGTATTATCTACTCTACAAGAAGATATTGTATCAGCTCTGATAAGAAGCTCAGATACTCAAGCAGTACAGAGTGAGAGTCTCAGAGCTCTAAGTATTGATAGATTCTGTTAAGATTGAAGAGGTTCTTCTTACTCATTTATAAAAGAAGACAAAAGTATGAGTCTCTGAGATGAAAAAACACCTCAGAATGACTGATCTTAAGAAGAGATTAATCAGTGTCACTGTTGAAAGTATTACAGAGATTAATTACTGATTGAAGAGAATCTCACTTCAGTTGAAGCAGATGACTGAGATGTTTTATAAGTTAATAAGTTAATATTTTATATATTTTTTATACTCTTCTGCAGTACTGCAGTACTAACTTCTTAGCAGACAAAGATATCAGTATCAGAGACTTCAACAGTAAAGAATGAGTTTGATGAGAGTGTGATTATTAATGAGTAGACTCTGATCTCTCTTTTTACTTTTTCAGCAGGCTGTGACTCTATTAGAATAGCAGCAGTCTGCAGATTGATAATATTAATCTTTTTATTGATTTTCAATATCTCTTTTCTCTAATCACTTCAGGAATTTTACACTTGTGTAGTCTCATTAAACTTCTAAAAAATCCTTTGAGAGAAAATAGAAGAAGAGTGCTATAGAGTTCATAAGACACTGACTTATTATCACAAGATTATCTCTAAAAAACTCTTTGAGAAAAATGAGAAGTCTTAAGCAGTATTTCTTACTCAATGTCTCTGATGTGTAACAGAGCAGTCTCTACTAACTATCTCATAGCTTATAATCTCTTTCTCAGTATTTTTCAAATACTCAAGCAGTTTTCATGAATTCTCTGATAATAAATATTCTTTTCATTTCATAAGATATTAAAGTGTATTATAATATATTCACTTATTCAATATTTTCTCTATAAGATATTCAGTATTACTCTTGATCTCAATATTATTCAGCTGAGACAGCTCTGTCTCAGAGTATTGTTTATAGAGCTTCAAATAGAAAATGTGAAAAATAGAATGAATTGATTTCAATTCTGTGAGTAATTTCAACTCATATATCTGTTTACTTATCACTCTTGTTATTAGAAAAGATTCTAGTCATCAATTACTGAGCTTCTTACACAGTCTTATTATCTTGATATTCTTTACTGAAAGTAGTACTTAATTCTCTATTAAGAACTTCATTGAAAGATGTTTTCAATTATAGTATTTTATCTATCACTTCTAAGCATAGTGAATACTTTTCATCATCTTCTCATGAATTTTATTCAAAAGTTCTAATCTCATTTTTACTTCTAGTACTGAGAAATACTTCATTCTCTGTATCTGTCTGATATTCTGACTGTCTATCTCTCTCTTTGAAACATCATCCGCGATGTCACTGAGTAACAAAGAATTATATTCATAATAAGTATAGAAAGAAGATATCTTTAAGATTGCATTATTTACATTGTTATATACAAATTCAGTGATTAGAAGATGTTTGAGTCAATTATTCTGATAATATAAACAGAACACTTGAAGATGCTATTCTAGTGTCTGATTCTGATGTTCAGTCTGATTATCAGTCTGCAGATGAAATGTAATACTGAGAAGACATCTTATTATAAGATAATAGTAAAAAGCTAATCAGTATTTACTGATGAAGAGAGATTCTCAATCTGTTATTAATAATTTCAGAGCACTGTGATTATAAATAATGATATCTAAAAACAGGTCAGTCAATTCAGAGACTTTAATCTTTTTATAAATAAAAATATATCTGATCATCTTTATAAAGCAGTTAATAATGATTAAAATTGAGTCATATTCTTTGACTCTTGTTAACTTCAGTAGATTAACTATGAAATTCATTAATAGATTCTATCATAAGTTCTTTGAAATAGGCAGTGATATCAACTCACTGTATTACTTATACTATAGAATCTTTATTCTTTGATAGATATTGTAAGTCTTAATATACTCTTTGACATCTGTCTGAAGCTTGTCTTAAATATATTTATATTTTAGAAGCTTCTCAGTCTTCTCTAATCTGAAGTGCCCTGCATGAGAATTATTATAATGAATTCTTAATAACTTCTGACACACTGCTCTACTATAAGAGATGAAGACTGAATTATTCAGTAGTAGAAGTTCACATTCTTCTAGTTATCAGTGACTTGATTTCTTAGTGATATCACTTCACTCAGAGTCTGTCTCTTTCAAGTTCAAATCAGACTCTTTCTTCTTTAACTTCTGAATTTAAGCTACAGTAGAGATGTCTCTCTTCTGTAATTTATCAATGAATTTCAAAAGTAGTCAGATTGAAAGATTGTAGACTATTTTATTCTTTATCAATTTAATAATTGTAAGATATGATATAAGAAGCTCATAATCTTCAGTGTCAGTTCTCTGCAGAGATCTGAGTTTTCTTTCATCTTCTATACTAAGTCACACAGCTATCTCTTCAGCACTGTTTCTAAGCTTCAGAGAATCTCAATTCTCTGCAGCCAGCTTCTTCTGCAGTGATGATAGAGATTCTGTGATTCAAAGGTTGCTTAAGCCAGCGTACGATTACAGGCGTACGCCGGCTTCTTATATTGTAATCTCGTATGCTAAATTAATTAGTGTACACTATGGCCCCTTTACACTTGTACGCGTACACTAGTAGTTCAGAAGCGGCCGCGGTATTATTCAACAGTCATACATTCTTCTGAACCACATCCTCTCTCACCAGATTCAGTCACATTCATATGACCATATCATACACTCTAGCTTCATGTGGATTAGCTCGCCACTAGCATTTCATAATTGTATGACCTATTCCTGATTCAGCTAGCATTCTGTATACATTCTCACAAAGAAACTTTCACTATATTACATCACTCATTCACTAACTTTTCTCATTCTTCAATCATCTTCTTCATCATCATCATCATCAAACATCACTATCTCATTCAAGATTTCTACTTCTTCTTCTGTTCAACTCTTTTCATCTGTTCATCTATTACATTATACATGTTTCTGACAATGACTCTTCATTTCCATAACAAGTATCATCATAGTGCTCATATCAGGCAGTTTGTTAGCAGTAAGTGTAATGCATTGTGAAATGTGATCAGGACTTGTTTATCTTCTAATGATCACCAGAACAACATATTACCATGAATGATGACACACCTTCTTATACACTCTCAACTGTTTCTCTTCTCAGTGAGTTTCTGATCATGTTTTCTGGCATGATTTTGCGTGGACGCAGATGCTGATATGTTTGTTTTTATTCACATAGAATTGTCACACATTGACAGATTCACATTCACTGATGATAGTGAACCCAATATTGAATCATTGGTCAAGAACTTGAAGAACATGATAATGAAGGAATTGCTCATGTCATGTGTGACTGAGTCTCCTGTGTCTCTTTCTCTCCTCTCTGTTTCTTTCTCTGCTGCTTCTCTTCAATCTTCTACACCTGCCTCTGTGTCTGGTTCTCCCGCTCTCACTATCCCTGTTCCTGTGACTCTCACTCCTGCCACTCCTGGTTTTACCATCTCTGCTTTTGTTATCAGCTCTTCTCAATTCAAGAAGATGTTGCATAGACTTAATAAATCACATCTCTCAGCATATACACTCTCACTCTTCTTGCTGACTCTCAGAACAATTTATTGTATGAAGACTGTATACAACATAACTATCTAAAGCTCAGTTATAAACACTGATTATTACATTCATTTTAAATATTTATGATGAGACAATTGTTCATTTATATCAGAGAATCACCTTCTCTCTTAACAGTGTCAAGATTATAAGTCTTTTTCTTTTCATCTTTTCAATCTGACACTGATTTTTCTGTTCTTAGGAAAAATCATTATGAGTTTTACTATGCACAAAATTATGATATTCACAGATATCAAGAAGCTTTTTACAACTGTAAAGTTCAATATTATAGAGATATTCACTCTGATAAATTTCTTTGAAATAATAGATTTATATCAGTCTATTCTCTGACATCTGTCATTCAACTTTATAATGCAGACAAAAGATATTCATGTTTTCAGAAACAGAAATATGAATATTATACTCTTTTACACTCATGAGTATGAGGCTCATACATCTTGTCTGAGATGTTGTTGTGAAAATGAGCTGTTCACATGCTATGTTCTGCTTTCTGTATTTCTCTGTGTCTCTCTCTCTCTTTCTGAGAAGCCTTGTGTGTGTTGTAATTATATGTATAACTCTAAGACCAGCAGATGTTCATTCAGTAACTGTTCTCATCTCTGATTTTATAATTTTCATATACTAACAATGATTCTTAGTTGCTTCAGTGTCAGAGATTATTCTCATTGAAGATGATAACACTGCTGAGACTATTCTCTTTCACTCTCAAGCTTCTCTTATCACTTTCTCTCTCTCTTCTGCAGAGAAGGTTGTGTGTACACTGAGTTATAAGTGTTCAGCTCTGAGTGACTCCTGCTGTTATTTATTCAGTTCTGTGTCTTCTTCTTCTTCTGTTTCTTCTGTCTCTGTCTTCTCTGTCCCAGCTTCTGATTCTGCAGGTCTCACACTCTTCTTCAATTTCTCTACATGTATGTGTGCGCATTTCTATATTAGCATTTCAGTCAATATTGCAATAAATGACATTAATGTTGTACACAGAGTGATAGAGAAATCAGAGACATGCACAGTGTTATTGTAAGAGCAGCTTACAACTCTCAAATCTCTTATAAATCTTGAGTTTTGAGATTTCCTTTGTTTTTAACATTTTTCGGGTGGTGTGATATTGAAAATAGATTAAATATGTGACATATGAAAATGAATGAAATGTGTATAATAACATTTGTCATTTTACAGCTGACTCTTACAGTTGATGATTAATTCATTATCTCTTTTCTTTTTCTTACACTTTTTCTTTATCTGTTAGTCACTACTCTTACACAATCTCTATATAATACAGTGTTCAGTGACTAGGTTCAGCAGCTTTCATCTTTGTGATTCTGTCTCACACATTATACTGTCTCTCTTCACCTGCTCAGATCACTACAGTGAACAGCTCATTAAAACTAACCTCATCTGATCTCTGAGTGTTCTCAGAAATTGAGATGACTTGATCTCACATATCTGCAGATGTTTCAGATAGTTCATTCTCTGTGATCTCTGTGATTGAACTGATGTAAACAGTTGAATTCAACTCTGAATTTCTTTTTCTTCTGCAATCTAATTCATGTGCAAGTCTGTCACTTTGAGATCACTCTTTATCATGTTGCACTCACTGTCTGCAGTGTATTATCATACAACTGGCTACAGTCTTATCACTTATTGAAGTATAGTGTTTATCTGATTTCTTCATTTCTTCTCATTCTTTCCTTGTAATTGTGAAAAGATCAGAATAAGTGAGATCATCTAGTTCATAAATATCTATGATTTCTCTTACTTCATGAGGCTTTTTAATTGTAAGCTTCTTCTTTTTCAACACTGATGATAGTGCTGTGAATAATCATAATTCACTTAAGTCTTGTATCTTTGCTTTCATAAGTCATGAATCATTGATTAAGTTGTATAAGATCTGTCTCTCTGATTCTTTCAATGTATACATTCTCAGAGAATGTGATTTGAGTATTTTATATAGCTCAAATCATCTAGATTGAAACTTCTCAGAACTCTTATTATGTACAAGAACTCACATTCTCATCTTGAGACTCAATTTCTTAATAAGTGAGTCTTGTATTCTTTTCAATTGAATTGCTCAGTTCAGGAGTAACTCATTAGCTTTTGCATGTGTGTGGCTGATCTCTTTCAATCTTGGTTCTGTGTCTGCAACTGTTGTGTCTGCAACTGCTGTTTCTGCTGCATCTGCAACTGCTTTCTTTCTCACCTTTTCTGAAGCATTCTCTGAGATGCGCAGATGCAATTCATACAACAGGTAGAATAATAAACACTTGAAGACTGCATGCTGTTGAATCTGTGTGGTCAATAGTGTCTGTCTGAGATATTCATTTCATAGTCTCATAGGCTTATTCACTAGATATTTTATCAGCATGTTGCTCAAGATTTCATTCAAGCATTTCATCTTTCTGTTTATTCACAGATAATATAATATTGTTCTACAATGTCTTATCTGTAACTAGCTTATAAAATGCCTCATCACTTCTTCTACAAGATTCACATCATTATCAGTTAGAATCTCATGCAGTATTTCATAGTTAACATAGATCTCATTATATAGAAACTTTGCTATCATCTTCTCTGTTGTCTCTGAAACTGCTTTCACAACTGACCAGTCAGTAGTGTAATCAATAGCAGTGATTATTTATCAATTTCCATTTAATGTTTGCAGTAATATGTCTATGAGATCTATCTCTCATCATTTAAATAATTGTATTATACACTTCATCTGATATTATACTTTCTTATGTTCTAACTCTTTCTTCAATTCTTTTGTAACCTGATAATTCAGGCACTCATGAGCATACACCTGAATATTCTCAGCCATGCTTAGTCAGTACACTCTTGATTCAAGTACACTCATGAGTTCAGAGCTTTCTAAGTGACTGAATTTCTTATGCATGTGAGTCATCAAGTCACATTGAAATGAAGATTCTAGATAGAGAGCTTCTGTGTATTCTAGATCATGATAAAGCATAACATCATTTTTCAATTTTCTCAGCTTGAAGTTTGAAAGCATCTCTTCTACTACTTTTATAAGATACTTGTTATCTGATATCTTGTCATTCTCTAAGCAAGAGATCATGATATTCACTCATTCTGATTCCTTGCATTCTCTCAGCACATTTAATATGAATATCTCTTATGCCTGATTCACAGAACTCTTATTCATGAAATCAGATCTGCAACTGATTGTGTCAGACATCACTGCATTCAATTCTTTTCAGTATTTGATATGAAGATTGTATGCTTGAAACTCTGAGATTTAACATGCTAAGCATTTGAAAGATTTTATCATTGATTATAGATAGACAAGACTTTCATGATCTGTGATTATTATTGTTATATACTCATTGTCAATATATCTATCTCACAACATTAGCATGTGCTTGATCACTAGTAATTTCTTTTTATATACTGAGTAATTAAGCTCAGCATCTGATAGTTTTCTATCATTGTATACTACTAGATGCAGCTTGTCATTCTTGCTCATCTGTAGAAGAGCATCTCTGATAGCTCATTCAGATGTGTCTGTCTCAATGTAGAAAGGTTTATTACAATCTGATTGAATAAGCACTGAGAATGTTATTATACATTTTCTCAGTGTGAGAAAAGCCTCTTCACACACAGCATTTCAGATAATTGAATGAAACTTCTTCTTTCACAGATTTACATTTATTTCTCTTAAGAGATCTGAGAGTGATGCAGATATTCATGTAAAATCCTTGATGAATCTGCAGTAATATAAGATCAACTTAAGAAACTGTTATACATGATGTACATTTCTCAGCTGCAGTCAATTTACTATGACATTCAATTTCTCTGAGATGAAGTGTATACAGCTATCACTCACTACATGTCTCATGAACTTCAACTCTTTCATTTCAAACACATACTTGATTGATTTGATATAGAGCTTATACTCTGTCAGAGTTATAAGCATTTTATCAAGATACTTCAGATGTTCATTGTATAAGTTTGAAAAGACTAGAATGTTATTAAGATATATGAGACATGAGGTTTCATTCTGTTTATAAAGAATTGTATTCATCATCATTTAAAAGATGATAGATGCATTTGTCAGACTGAATGATATTACTAGGAATTTGAACTTTCTTCATTGTATATTAAATGCAGTTTGTAAGACTGACAGTTTATCTACACAGATCTGTCAGTATTCTGAGAGAAGATTGATCTTCAATAGATATCAGGTGTTTCTGACTGTATTCAACTGTTATTGAATTCATGACAGTGAATATTCATTCTTGATTGTAAGCTTGTTAAGTGCTCAATAATCAATACACATCTGTCACTCTTCATCTGTCTTTTTCATGAATAGAACTGAAAAGTCTCACATACTTGATAAGAGTTGTATAAGACTACATTCTAAAAGGTCAGTGATCTGATGCTTCTGTTCTTTGAGATGTGTTTGTGACAGAGGGTATATATTCTGGTTGACTGGTTTTGCATCTCTCATGTCAATCTCATGTACAAATTCTCATTCTGACAGCAATTTCAGTGAAAGATCTGTTTGAAAGACCTTTCTATACTTCTTTAGAAGCTTCTTCATACACTTGTCCTTCTGCATATTCTTTATCTTAGTTTCCTCTGCTTCTGGGTTCTGTATGATATACAGAATGCTTTCAGATAAGGTCTTGTAAATTGTTCTCTTTGCTTATTGATGTGTAAGCAGATTTAATCCTTCTATATCAGAGATGTGAAATGTCCTTCTCATATCAGTTAATAGAATCATATGAATCATTTTCTTTCTATCAGTCAACTGTATATAGCATGTACATCATTGAATCTGCAGATTGAACCTTTAAAATCAATTAAGTCTGAGAATAAGATTGTATTTCACATTCTGCAGCTCTTGTGCTCAAATATAACAAGATCATTCTTCAAAGTGCAAGAGAACTCTTACTCTTACAGGTAATATCAAATATCAGTTATCAGATAATCTTATGCATCAGAGATTCTTCACTCAGTGAATCTCTTTCAATCTTCAGATCATATAATTATTAATATATTGTATAGAAGCTTCTGTATTCACTAACACTTTTACAGCCATCTCTCAATTCTTACTCAAGTGCTCTCTATACATTAACATTTCAGGCCTCAAGGCATTGAAATGAGTGTTCACTTCATCATTCTCATCTGCATCTCATTTGAGAGCCTGCTTCTTCTTTGCATTTGCAGAATTCAGAGAGTCATCTAACACAGACATCTCTTTCACTTTGAAGACTTTTCATAGAATATCAGTGAGTGTCTCTGAGCTCACTGATTCTGCTAGTTTTTTAACTGTGTATGTTGAGTGCAATCTTTTGTACCATGATTTTAGCATTCACAGTTGAAACAAGCTCAATGCTTATGACATCAAGATTTTCACTCAGAGGATTTCTTTTTCAGAGAATTCAGTGCTTTAGCAATGACATTCAGATCTAGATTTATTGTGTTCAGATGTATGACTTGTATTATAGAAGTCTGATTACTTATTCTTCACTGAGATATACTCAATTGCAGTATTTTCTGTCACAATTGACTTACTTATTTCTGTACAATGAGGATATTGTATGCTTCCTTCACTGTGCCTGGCTGTGAGATTAAGCATTTTCATTTCACTCTCAACTCAGACATAAGATCATGAATGAAGATCTGTAAATAGAAAGATGTTGAAAGCTCTTCATTCAATACAAAATAGTGTAAACTGAAGTGTGTGAAGTACAATGTAAGATTACTCACTTATCTACACTCAGTGAAGTGTTTGTAACACTTATCTCATATATTCACTTTCTCAAAGTTATACAAGATTCATTTGAAAAACTCATTTCATATTCATGAAAATGAATATCACTTCAGATCTGTGAGGTTCATCTTTTCATCAGTTATTCATAATAACTTCACTTTTCTGTGTAGAAACACAGCAGATCTTAAGACTTGTTAAAATTTCATTAACTGTCTGTCTGTGAGTTCATATTCAATCTGATAATATGATTGCATCTGACTTAGCCAGCTGATTGCAGCATCATTTTTTCAGTCATTATTAAAGCTTGATAACTTCAGCAGATCTTCTGACTTGATATATTCTATACTCAGATTCTCATCCTGCACAGCAGTCTCTGATAATGTGTACACTTCTGAAGAGATTATGAACAATCATGATAAGATCTTCAGATTCAGTGTAGTTATCTGTTTGTATAAACATTTGATCTTCTGCTGCAGGCCTAAGATCTGGTTTTCTCTATTCTTATTAATAATGATGATTGTATTGATGAAGCTCTTCATAGTGAATACTTAATCTGCAGTGAATGCCAATTGTTATTTGACTTCCATCTCAGTCTGCCACTGCATATACAAGGCCTCAATCTCATTTAGAATCCTCATATGCATACAGAGCTTCAATTCCAGTTCAGTGATCTTGACTGCTTTTCTTACTGCTTTGAGTAAACCCTCTGAGAGGTTCTGCATATCTTTCAGTTCAGGTAGCAGAGAAGGGTGTTATTTGTATCAGCTAGAGAAGATATTCATTTCAGTGATTTTCTTGTTGATTGTACAATGTCTATTGTTATATTGTTCTATCACTATATTGTTATATGATTTCTGTTATCATTGTATAACTTCAGTGATGACCATCCCTCTCTTTTATCTCTTTGAGTGAAGAGTGATCTTCTTTGAATCTGATTCATCACTCTCATTTCTTTTTTCTCACACCTCATCTGTTCATGTCTCATATGTGGCATTCGCCTGGGTGTGAAGTTTTCCCTTAACAAGCAAAGCAGCATCAATCAGATGCTTTTTCACTCATCACTCTTCATATGCTATCTTTTGAGACATTCTAGAATCACACTGGCATGATAACTATAAATCACTTCATAGATGAAATTATCACATTCTGAAGGAGTCTGCGCTTCTCCCCAGTTTTTAGACATGCTATCAGATGTGATTCAAAGGTTGCTTAAGCCAGTGTACAATTACAGATGTACACCAGCTTCTTATATTGTAATCTCATACACTAAATTAATTAGTGTACACTATGGCCCCTTTACACTCGTACGCGTACACTAGTAGTTCGGAAGCGGCCGCGGTATTATCCGACGGTCGTACGTTCTTCCGAACCACAATTCTTTTGTAAAATTCTTCTCTGTATCAATGATATTATAATCAGGCTATTTAAACAGTGTATCAGCAGAGTTAAGCTGATCTGAATGATATTAGATATAGAAATCATACTCTGAAAGCAGCTTCACTCACCTGGCTTGACATTCTATCAAGCTCTTTGTTGTCAAGAAGTAACACAGATTTATATAATTAGTGAGAACTTACACTGAGTACTTACTATTCTGAAGATAATGTTATCAGATCTTAAAAAAATTGACAATTACTAACATCTTCTGATTATAAATATCATATCTTCTCTGTATGAGTAATAACTTCTTGAAGAAGAAGATCACTGATCTTCATTTACAGTATCTTATAAACTCTGTGAAAAAGTCTTCTCTTACAGACAATTTATTATCTGTTTCTTCAGAGATGATTATTCTCTGATTCTTTCAATGTTGAAAGGTCTTCAGTGTCAACTGTGAAAAGATTTCACAGATCTCATTTCTGAATACATCAGTCTCACACTGACTGAGTAAGTCAGAGTTAAAGTGATTCAGCATCATAGCATCTATAAAAGCTTGTTTCAATTTCACAAATATCTGTGCAGTGTCTTGAGTGAGAATAAACAGTTCTGTTTTTCTGTCTTTCACACTTCTCTTTAACAGATCTGTAAGAGAAGCAGTAATTCATGAATATGCATAGATGAATCATCTGTAGAAATTCACAAATTCTAGAAACACCTGCACCTCGTGGTACATTCACAGTGCT
This sequence comes from Blastomyces dermatitidis ER-3, assembly GCF_000003525.1. Lineage (NCBI taxonomy): Eukaryota > Fungi > Ascomycota > Eurotiomycetes > Onygenales > Ajellomycetaceae > Blastomyces > Blastomyces dermatitidis. Next base: position 582,665 of record NW_025544785.1, read on the forward strand.
GGCCAGTTCTCAATAACAGAGACCTGACTCCTGTCTATTGAAATACCATTCATCTCAATAATATAATCTAAGAAATCAATCTCCTGCATGTAGAATAAGTATTTTTCAGTGTTTGCATAGAGTTGATACTATCTCAAGTGACTTAACACTTCTTAAATATGAGTATCATATTCTTTCTCTGATTTTGAGAAGATTAAAATGTTGTTTAGATATACTATGTAGAAGACATTAATAAGACTCTGCAGTGTCTTATTTATATAGATCTGAAAGATGGCTGAAGTGTTATAAAAATCAAAAGATAAAACAAGATATTCAAAATTACTGTACTTGATATAAAAAGCTATTTTTCAAACATCATCTTTATTAACTCTGATTCTATGATAGACATTCTGTATATCAATCTTTAAGAACATCTTTGCTTCAGATAATTGATCAATCATCTTGTTAATTAACAGTAATGAATAGCAATTCTTAACTATCATCTTATTGAGATCTCTATAGTCTATACATAGGCATAGTCTATCATTCTTCTTAAACACAAAGAGTATAGATGTCTCTGTTGAACTCTTTAATAAATATATTCAGTTCTTTAATTGTGCTTCTTCAAGATATTTGTGCAGAACATTCAATTCCTTTACAGACAAGTTATGCCCCGGTGGCCGAATGATTAATGCGGCCACCTGGTAGCGCCTTGGCATGGAAAACCAAGGTGTGTGGGTTCGAAACCCGCAGGGGATACATTAAATCCGGAACTCAAGCACCTCAGGTTTCTAATAAATACAGAGGTGTACAAATCGCTTCAATAAAATTGCTCTATGTTCCTGGGCTGGGAAGTTATTATCGCATGTATCTAATTGTCACTCCTTTGTATTTCCTATGTTCTTGTTATCTTGGCGTGGTCTCAACACCTGTATTTCCTCCTGTATAACCAACACTTGGCCTGTATTTAACATCACGCAAGGACTCATCATAAGCTCCGTTTGCATATGAGTATAATGGAAGAATAATAATAATAATAATAACAGACAAGTTGTAAAGAGGCTTATATAGCACTGTTGCATCATCTTCAAGATGAATCTTATATTACATCTTGATATCAGAAAACTTCACTGCTTCTCTTTTCAAAAAGACATTCTTAAAATCTGTAAAGAAATGTTGTGTATATTCATCTTCAATAACAGATACTGCTGCTAATCTTGCAGCAAGAATGATGACTTCTTCATCTGTTCTCAAGTCTCAATCACCTGCTACACAGTATATTAACTCAATCTTTTTCTCAAGATTCTTCTGATGAAACTCTTCAGATTTCTCTATTACTGTCTCTTCATCAGTGAGATGATATTATCACATCTGAGTGACTCAGTCAATGAGAGAATTGTTTTCTCTCAATCATAGAAGATCTAGAATGATATTCTCATCTATAATATTAACTGTATGAAGAAGCAGACTGCTCTTCTTAAAGATTTCTTCTAAGTCTGTGATCACACACTTCACTTAGATTATGTCAAAACAGTGATATTTCATTTCATCAGTAAATTTCACATAGTCTGACAAATCTATCTTCTTTCAATTCTTTATCAAAGAAAAGAAATAGAATATAAAGTTAGTATTCATCTCAAAGTTAAGTAGACATCTCACTGATATCTTCTCATTCAGAGTATACATTGTGATTATAATATGAACTCAGAGACATGAGAATTATCAATTCTTCATTTCTTTCTCTTCTTTATCTTTCATGAATATATTTGTCAGAAGAGAAGTTAACTTTAAGAAGATATTTTCTCAGTTTCTTTTCTTCTTCAGCTTCTTACAATCACTGATATAGTGTTCATCAGCTTCACAGTTGAAACAGAGATCTTTATTAAATCTTTTTTAACATTTCTTCACAGTGAGTGAAGAATCAGAATACTTGAAATTCTTCTTTACTTTCTTCACACTGAAGTCATCACAGTGCTGTTTAAATTCTGTTATTGATTACTTAGAAGAGATCTTATTGATCTTTTTCTCAGAGAATTGATTATTTAAATAGATTCAGAAAGACAGATTGACAAGCTCAGTGTAATTAATTAATAAACTCTGATATTATAATATCATTGTCTGCACTTTGTAAGTCAGCTTCATAAGATAAAGCTGTGTTTTTAATTGATTCAAATCATCAGTCAATTCCTCTCAATATTCTTCAAATCTTGCATTGAAATCAGAAGAATTCTTATTATTCTGTTGATGTAATGAGTTGAACTGCTGTATCACTGTGAAGCTGTGATTGCAGTGATCTTCAATTTGATTCAGTAGAAAGTTCTTGAATTCTTTCTAAGTCATAACAGTATTGATATGCTCAAGCTTTCTCTTCTTGATAATTCAAGTAGTCACAGAGATGTCTTCAAGAAGGTTAGTAGCATATATTACTCATATCTCATGAGTATTATACTGACTCAGATTAAGGCAGAATTTTCATTCAAGAGTATAAGTAAAGCTGTGAAATTCAGACAAGGTGTTTCTCTTATATCTCAGTGAATCTTCAATCTTAATCTCTCTATCTCTATAATAGATGTAGATGTGTAGAGGCCGCGGCAGTGATAGAGCAGTTGAAGAGCCCATGTCAAAATATGCAGCAGATTCAGAAATCTCGGATTTCTGCTGAGATAGAGATGTACACACTCTAGAAGATGATGTAGTATTTCTCTCAGAGAATGAGATCAGATCAGTCTCAGTGTGAGTGTATGAGATTATATCAGTCTGTTAGAGCTCAACTGATTCAAACATATAATCAGATTAAGTAATTCAAATTGTAATATGATGAAATCAAAGCAGTGACTAGTCAGCAGTATTATATAGAAGTAGTTATTTAAGAAGCTGTATAAGTGAGTTTGACTATCTTGCTTAAATAGCAAGCTTGTAGACTACAGAGTTATTGCAAGAATATCACAGATATAATACTTAGTATACTAAGAAGATTGTATAAGATATACAGTAACTCTCATATATATTTTAGTAGAAGAAAAACAAATCACTGACTTCTTTTATAAGAAGTCAGCATCTAGCTATTCTATATAGATAATAAGTGAATCTCTTCTTTCATTTCATAAGTAAGAATAGTCAGAGCAATACCTCAGTGATGTCTCACTGTCAAGGAAAAGTAATCTGCTGACCTCATATAGAAGCAGAGTTCTTATATTCATTAATCAGATCTTTCTATGATATATCCGAATGATGTCATAGAGTGGTTGGAAACCAGTTCAGACAGGATGAAATCATCCGCATGGAAGCGATGAGCCGTGTGAAACCGCAACAGAGCCTTGGCGCGGCCGGGAGTGTGACAAGACCTGACTTCTGTTCATTGAAATGCCATTCATCTCAATAATATAATCTAAGAAATCAATCTTCTGCATGTAGAATGAGCATTTTTCAGTGTTTGTATAGAGTTGATACTGTCTCAAGCAACTCAACACTTCTTAAACATGAGTATCATGTTCTTTCTCTGATTTTGAGAAGATTAAAATATCATTCAGATATACTATGCAGAAGATGTTGACAAGGCCTCACAGTGTCTCATTTATATAGATCTGAAAGATGACTGAAGCATTACAAAGATTAAAAGATAAAACAAGATATTCAAAATTATTATACTTGATACAAAAAGCTGTTTTTCAAATATTGTCTTCATTAATTCTGATTCTATGATAGACATTCTGTATATCAATCTTTGAGAACATCTTTGCTTCAGATAATCAATTAATTATCTTGTCAATCAACAGTAATGAATAGTGATTCTTAACTGTCATCTTATTGAGGCCTCTGTAGTCTATACATAGATGTAGTCTATCATTCTTCCTGAGTACAAAGAGTATAGACATCTCTGCTGAACTTTTTGATAAATGTATTCAGTTCTTTGATTGTGCTTCTTCAAGATATTTGCACAGAATATTTAATTTCTTTACAGACAAGTTATAAAGAGGCCTGTACAGTGTCATTACTAGACTGACCGTGTGACCGTGTCTGGGACCAGGACCAGATTTTTTGATAGTCTCATTACCAATTCGACTGATCCCATTACACGGTTTTAACATTAGATAGTAGTTCCATACTGTCCCAGTGGGACTTACTGTCTACTCTGGTCACATTTTCCAAATGGGACCATGATTTCCACTTCTCAATTTAAATTATTTTTATTGCTTTAAATGACTTTAAATCTTATTTGAGCATTACCAAAAAGCGTTACTTTTTAAAAAATTAAAAATAGTCTAAAAAAAACCTTAAAATGTCTAAAAATAGTAACTTTATGCCAAGAATGGGACTAAATGGGACCAAATGGGACCACTTTCTCATTTTTTTCAAGTCATGGTTCCATTTTAAGATCTGATATATAGTCACTTTACCTGTTTTTTTGATAGCCAGTCCCAGCGGGATTCACGCCAAGAAATGTATGGGACCAGACCAAATGGAACCAAATATGAAATTCATGGTCCCGGCGGCCAGTCTAGTCATTACACTGTCTTCAAGATGAATCTTATATCACATCTTAATGTCAGAAAACTTCATCACTTCTCTTTCTGAAAAGACATTCTTAAAATCTGTAAAGAGACATTATATATATTCATCTTCAATGACAGATGCTGCTGCTAATCTTGTAGTGAGAGTGATAACTTCTTTATCTATTCTCAAGTTTCAATCATCTGCTACATAGTATATCAACTCAATCTTTTTCTCAAGATTCTTTCAATGAAACTCTTCAGGTTTCTCTATCACTGTCTCTTCATTAGTGAGACAGTACTGTCACACCTGAGTAACTCAGTCAATGAGAGAATTGTTTTCTCTCAATCACAGAAGATCTAGAATAACATTCTCATCTATGATATTAACTGTGTGAAGAAGCAGACTACTCTTCTTGAAGATTTCTTCAGAGTCTGTGATCACACACTTTGCTTAAATTATGTCAAAATAGTGATATTTCATTTCATCAGTAAATTTCATATAATCTGACAGATCTATCTTCTTTCAACTCTTCATCAAAGAAAAGAAATAGAATATGAAGTTAGTATTCATCTCAGAGTTGAGTAGGCATCTCACTGATATCTTCTCATTCAGAGTATGCATTGTGATCATAACATGAACTCAGAGATATGAGAATTGTTAATTCTTTATTTCTTTCTCTTCTTTATCTTTCACAGATACATTTATCAGAAGAGAAGTTGACTTTAAGAAGATATCTTCTCAGTTTCTTTTCTTCTTCAGCTTCTTATAATCACTGATATAGTATTCATCAGCTCTGCAGTTGAAACAAAGATCTTTATTAAATCTTTTTTAATATTTCTTTACAGTGAGTGAAGAATCAGAATACTTGAAATTCTTCTTTACTTTCTTTACACTGAAGCTGTCACAGTGCTGTTTAGATTCTATTATTAATTACTTAGAAGAGATCTTATTAGTCTTTTTCTCAGAGAATTGATTATTTAAATAGATCTGAGAAGTCAGGTTGACAAGCTCAGTGTGATTAATTAATGAACTCTGATATTATGATATTATTGTCTGCACCTTGTGAGTTAGCTTCATGAGATAAAGCTGTGTTTTTAATTGATTCAAATCATCAGTTAATTTCTCTCAATATTCTTCAAATCTTGCATTGAAATCAGAAGAATTCTTATCATCTTATTAATATAATAAGTTGAATCACTGCACTGCTGTGAAGTCACAGTTGTAGTGATCTTTGATTTGATTCAGTAGAAAGTTCTTGAATTCTTCTTAAGTCATAACAGTATTGATACACTCAAGCTCTCTCTTCTTAATGACTCAAGTAGTCACAGAGATGCCTTCAAGAAGGTTGACAGCATATATTACTCATATCTCATGAGTATTATACTGGCTCAGATTAAGGCGGAATTTTCATTCAAGAGTACAGATAAAGCTGTGAAATTCAGACAAGATATTTCTCTTATATTTCAGATAATCTCTGATCTTAATCTCTCTATCTTCATGATAGATGTAGGTGTGTAGAAGCTGTGACAGTGACAGAGTGATTGAAGAGCTTATACTAAAATATGCAGTGAGTTCAGAAATCTCAGATTTCTGTCAGAGTAGAGATGTACACACTCTAGAGAATAATGTAGTATTTTCTTCAGAGAGTGAGATCAGATCAGTCTCAGTGCAGATATATAAGATTATATCAGTCTATTAGAGCTCAACTGATTCAAACTTGTAATCAGATTAAGTGATTTGAATTGTAATATAACAGAACTGAAGTGATGACTAGTCAGTAGTATTATATAGAGATAGTTATTTAAGAAGTTATATAAGTGAGCTTGACTATCTTACTTGAATAGTGAGCTTATAGACTACAGAGTTATTACAAGAATATCACAGATATAGTACTTAGTATACTAAGAAGATTGTATAAGATATGCAGTAACTCTTATATATATTTCAGTAGAAGAAAAACAAATCACTAACTTCTTTGATAAGAAGTCAGCATCTAGCTATTCTATATAGATAATGAACAGATACTCTTCCCTTATTTCATAAGTAAGAATAGTCAGAGTGATATCTCAGCAGTATCTCATTATCAAGAAAGAGTAATCTGCTGATCTTATATAGAAGTGAGGTTCTCATATTTATCAATCAAATCTTTCTATGATATATCTGAATGATGTCATAGAGTGGTTGGAAACCGGTTCAGACAGGATGAAATTATCTGCATGAAAGCAATGAGCCGTGTGAAACCGCAACAGAGTCTTAACGCGGCCAGGGGCGTGACATATATTAAGAAGTACTCTGATTCTTCTCAGAACTATATATAAAAACTGACATCTCAGAATACTTAATCAATGATAATAATACTCTACAATTCTGTGAATAATACTGAGTCTCTTACTTCAAACTCTTACACACTCAGATAATACAAGAGATGTATAATTCTTATATAATCAGTTATTCAGATTGTAAATAACTATGTTAAATAATCTCTTAAGAGTTCTACTGATCTGAGATATTAAACTGTATCAGATATTTTATCTGAAACTGTAACTATTATTCTTCTATTATTATGTGAAAAAATCATAGAAAAGATCTGCTGAAACTGCTTCATATCTCTGATAAAATTTAATAAGATATGATAATTAACTTCATTATTAATCTCTTCAGCCCCGGTGGCTGAATGGTTAATGCGGCCACCTGGTAGCGCCTTGGCTTGGGAAACCAAGGCGCGTGGGTTCGAAACCCGCAGGGGATACATTAAATCCGGAACTCAAGCACCTCAGGTTCCTAATAAATACAGAGGTGTACAAATCGCTTCAATGAATCGCTCTATGTTCCTGGGCTGGGAAGTTATTATCGCATGTATCTAATTGTCACTCCTTTGTATTTTCCTATGTTCTTGTTATCTTGGCGTGGTCTCAACACCTGTATTTCCTCCTGTATAACCAACACTTGACCTGTATTTAACATCACGCAAGGACTCATCATAAGCTCCGCTTGCATATGAGTATAATGGAAGAATAATAATAATAATAATAATAATTAATCTCTTCAAGAGCAAGAATTATAGAAACATTTTAATTATTATAAACTAATTAAGTAAAAATATAATATTGAAATCTTATAATAAGATAAATACTGAACAAGTTACTGAAGTTTTCTACAGAGTCTATTCTATTAGATATATAAATTACTGAGATCTATAGTATCAGATCAGAGCTGTTACTTTATAAGTACTCTCTGAATAAGAATCTATCAAGTTCTTAAGATTCTATATTATTTATTAACTGTCTATCATCTTGAGATCAATAATGTATCAGAATGAATAATTCAAATTATAAAGAATTATCTTTATAAGTTCTATAATTATTTATAAGATAATTGATATGATTTTCTTCTATACACAGAGATTGCTATTAACAGCTGAGATACTGTCTTAGTAGATATAAGTCTGTTCTTTCTTATATACAGTTATCACATGAAAGTGTTGAATCTTCTAGAGATTACACAGTTTATACTGAACTCTCACAGTTTAATTCAGATTGCTGATAATCTAGTAACAAAGCTCTGAGATATCTGTGACTGAGCAGAAGTTTTCATAATAAGTATTAAATAAGATTAAGAAGATTAAATCAATATCTGATAAGATTCTACAGAGCAGTATAAGATAGAAGATCTTATATAATTAAATTATAGAAATATACAGATCACATACTTATCTCATACATTGAATTATTATTATATAAAATACACAGTGATAGAAGTTCTAAACAGTTATAATTATTATCTTAATACTCTATCAGAGATTTATACTGTGTTTTATATAAGCTTGTTTTATTATATTATCACTGATTCATTCTCTTCTCAACTGACTTTTAACTAGCAGCTGTCAGAAATCATAGAAGAAGATAATAAACTTGAGTGAGAGATTGAGAATATTCTCAATAAGAGATCTCATAACTGCAGTTAATAATATTTTATAAAATAAATCAGCTATAATTATCTGATCTGAACTCTGAGTTTTATATTATCTGAGATCACGGCTCTTGACTGATAAGAACTACATATAATTAGAGAAGAGAGAGCTAATATAACAGACTACACTTAATCAATTATATAGACTATTCTGTTATACTTCATAGATTTCTGCTGGAAGCTCTGATTCTCAGTCACTAATTCTCAGCTGAAAATCTATAAAATTTCTATTCTTTTATTCTGAAGCTTCACTGTATACATCATTATATATATATATAAATATTCACTTTAATTACTGATTCTTACACTTTCTCTTTCTTTTTCTTTTCTAATGTTTTTCACTTTGTTATATAAGATCTATATATTATATCAATCTATTCAGTGTAGACCTCTTACAAATTATAATAAAAAATTACATAAAATTCTTACAAATTAAAATATAGAATTCTTATATAAAATAATTTAATATTTATTAAATTATAATATATTTATATACAAATTATTATTTTTAATAATATATAATACATATTTCTTAATTTATAATAAAATATTATATATTTTATTTTACTATATTTTATTTTATAATTGAATCTATATTTTAATTAATTTTAACCACATTATAATAATTTTGAATTATATTATACTATAAGTCTTGATATTTATAGATTACAAATTAAAAAATTAAAATAATGAATATTTATTAAGATATTAATATTTAAAGTTGATTGTAATTGATTTACAAAGGCAAGCTTCAGATGGAAACAAGCGTTAACTGTTAGATAATTAATTACGTCAATCAGCATCTACTGTTAATAATTACTACATCTATTCTAGTCACGTGCCACCTCAACCTATTTATTTAGTGTAACTCATGTAGATAGATTATATATATAACACAACAATGTTATTCTTCAAGAGAGTATAAAGCTCTTCATAAGCAATGAATAACTGTAATAACATGTTAACTACATCTTCACATATTATTACACATATCTAGATGTTTTTTTATGATTGATTGAACTCATGATTAATCTAAGATCTGAGAGAATGTCTGACTTAACAAAAGAATACATGTCTTCAAGATGAAGAAATGAGAAAACATCAGAGCAGTAAACACAAGATCACAGATTATTATCAATATTAATAATAAATCAGAAGACAGCTTCTGAGAAGCTAAGAGAAATAATTACAGAGAAACAGTCTGACAAGTTCAACAATGAATATAAAGATCTGATTGAAGATATCAGTAAGATGTCAGACAATGTGAGAGACTTAAGTGACTGAGATAACAATAGCTCAGTGAGTGAGAAGACTTGTATAAGACTAGAAATTGCAAGACTTCAGCATAAGATTGAGTAAATAAAGACTAGTAGAGATGACTCTGCAGATGATAAGATAGAAGCAGACCTGACAGAATACCTTCAATAAAAAGAGAAGATATCTGTTATAATGAAAGTTCTTGAAGAATTCAGAAGCTAAGTAAGACTTATCAAAAGATTGATAGTTCTCACTGAATTCATTAACTACTCAATGTGAAGAGAGGAAATTCTTTTGACTGCAGAATAGTCTGAAACTGATGATATTCTTAAAGATAATAATCTTAATAAGAATATTATCATGAATATGTATGATTTCTGAAAACAACAGAATCTTTGATTATATAATTATATATGATCTGCAATTGTTCTGCAGATCAAGGTTCATTTCACTATACTTAAGAAGTTCAAATTATCAGCTTATATTCTATAAACTATTATAGAGAATAACTTTTTCAAGTGATCTACTGTACACAGAACTTATTTATTTAAAGAGTGTATTAAAATAATCTTTAAAAGCAAAGAATCTGACAGAGCTTTTATTAAATAATTAATTATTATAAGAACTGATTATATTCATCTGAAATATAAGATTGAAGATGTTGTATTTTTTAATAGATTACTGACAGAAGTCAATAGAGATTAAGCATTCTTCATAAAGAATAGAATGAATCAGATTAATAAGAATAATTCAAGATCTTTAGAAGAAGACTTTATAAGATTATATTATAACATACTTCTATATCTTTCTACTGTGAAAAATAGTAGTACTCAATTCATGAAAAATCCCGCAAATAACACTCAAGACAAGAATAAGAAAGGCAAGGATAAAGACAATGATAAGAATAAGAACACTGAATTCAAATCTGAACATAGAGATAATGATGCAAGAACCTGCTATCATTATCAAAAGATTGATTATATTCAGACTGACTGTTGAAAGAAATACTCTGAGAAACATTCTTCAAACTTCAATATCAATAGAAATAAGAATAAAGACAAGAATGTGAAGAATACAGATGCTGCTTCTGTTCACAATGTTATAAAGTAAGTATTTTATATCAAAGAAAAGGTCTATGTAAGTGATCAGACAGAAAAAGATATCTGAATTCTAGACTCTGAATCAGACACTCATATTACATCTCACAGACATCTTATCATAGCAAAATCTCAGAAGATGGAAGTAATGTTGAAAATAATAGATGAAACAGTAATCTCTGCTACAGCTATAGAAGATACAAAGATTTCAGTAAAAGAAGCAGATATACTATTAAATGATATTCACTATATTCTGAAGTTAGAAGTGAATCTCATAAGTATGAATAAGTTTATATATCAGAGTTATATCTATAAGCAGTTGATATATGAGAATAATTATATTATATTGATTATATCTTCTGACTGTATATTCTTATTTGCGGAGTGAAGCGAAGCAAATATATGATGAAAACCCTGGTTATTAAAAGTGAAGAATTTCCTTTTTGAGATTCTTGGCGCGAATACAGCTCACTGATTGATGTAGAATTAAGTGAAGTGCAATTTCATAACATTGCACTATCATATTATCTAATCATGTCATGCTTACTTACTCTCTGTAGTGAGTGCGCTACAGTGTACAGAAAACCACATCATAAAGAAAATATTTTAAATATAATAATCTTCAAAAATTAATTAATAATCATCATCATATCTATCTATAATATAAAGATTATCTATATACTCATTAGAAGGTGTAGAATTCACTGTAGATTGAGATTCTATAGAATTATCTTATTATAATTGAGTGACTGTAGATTTTGTAGATGTGATTTCAATCAATTAAAGAGTCTTATTGAATATCTTTTTCATTTCATCTACTCTATGAGTCACAATCTTATAATTGATATTCTTAATAGTGAGAACTTCACCTACTTGTACCTGTCTGTAGAAGAATTTAATGACTTAATATCTATTTACTTAATAATAATCTGCAAGTTCACTCTCACACTACATGTTCAATTTCACCTGAATTATACTATTCTTGAAGATCTTGTTTAATCATCTTGTCAAATCAGATATAAGTATCAGGTTTGAATACTTACAGTCAGACACTCTTCAGATTAGTAAGAAATTATCTATCATTATACTACTTATATCTCTAGCAGACAGTCTCATTAATAATATTCAACTGATAAATTCATATCTTAATTGTCTCTTTCTAGCTGTCATTCAATGCTCAATTCAGTGAAACTCTTATAGTTCTTGATTTCTTTCTATTGATTCTCTCATACAAGGTGATATATAAGACTTTGAATTCTCATGACTAGACTGGCCGCCGGGACCATGAATTTCACATTTGGTCCCATTTGGTCTGGTCTCATACATTTCTTGGCGTGAATCCCGCTGGGACTGGCTATCAAAAAAACATGCAAAGTGACTATATATCAGATTTTAAAATGGGACCATGACTTGAAAAAAATGAGAAAGTGATCCCATTTGGTTTCATTTAGTCCCATTCTTGGCATAAAGTTACTATTTTTAGACATTTTAAGGTTTTTTTTAGACTATTTTTAATTTTTTAAAAAGTAACGCTTTTTGGTAACGCTCAAATGAGATTTAAAGTCATTTAAAGCAATAAAAATAATTTAAATTGAGAAGTGGAAATCATGGTCCCATTTGGAAAATGTGACAAGAGTAGACAGTAAGTCCCACTGGGACAGTATGAAACTACTATCTAATGTTAAAACTGTGTAATGGAATCAGTTGAATTGGTAATGAGACTATCAAAAAATCTGGTCCTGGTCTCAGACACGGTCACACGGTCAGTCTACTCATGACAAAGACATGATTTTTAATTTTAAATTGCTTTTATACATATCAACAGCTCTTGACAACTGCTTCTCAGTGTAATTAGAAGATTTAGACATGATTATAATTAATAATAATTATTTAAAGATAAAGAATGAAGATATTGAAAATATTTTCTGTACAGTGTGATTTTCTATACACTGTGACACACTCACTACAGAGAGTGAGTAAGCATGGCACAGTTACTCTGTACAGATTCTTGAATAGATAATGCATCTGATCAATCATCTCTCATAGATTCTCAAGAATAAATAATGTGTTAAAAGCCTGTGTTCACTGCTTGCAAAACCAGTCTCTTGATTAATTTATTTCTTTACAGTGTTCTACTACTTCTACAGCTGTCTGTCTTCAATGTCACACTCAGAGAACTTAGATATTGTAATCTTCTCTTATTATATCTTTTCTATCACTGATTATCTCTTTACACTGTATAGAACTGTAAATAAATATATATAGTAAAATCAGATTCTTCTACAGTTACAGATTCTGTGATAAATAAGTCTGAACTCTCTCTATCATTCTAGATATATTAACACTTCATACAATCAATAGTAGTCTCTTAAGCCTGTGAACAGTCTATTGAAACAGATATATTATCAGAGATTAAGTTTTATCACTATGAGATTCATAGTTCTGATGCATCTTCATTGACAGCAGTCTGTAAAAAGAAAACTATTATTCAAAGAGCTTACTGTATTATCAGATATTATAGAGAACATCTCTTATTAACTTTATTCTTAACTCAATTAAGAAAACAGCTGCAGTCATTATCTTTGATAATTAATTTATCTCTCAGTTCTGCAGATCTCTCTTCAGTCTTTCATCAATCATCTGTATCATCATTCAACTCATTCTCAAGTCAACCTTATTTCACTTTATAGATATGCTTTTACTACAGTTACAGTTCTATCTCTTCTATTAATAAGCTGTAAAATCAATCTTGCAGAGTCTTCTGTTTTAAGCTTAGCTCTGCAATGTCTTTGTACACAGAGGCTCGTGTGCATTAAGATATTTTTTACAGCAAGATTAAATGAGAATGATATCTACGAGATGAAAAGACTAGTTATATACAGAGACTTGATTCAATTTACTATACTTAATAGTGATTTTGAATCTGTGAATACATTACAAGTAAAAGATAACATAATATTAATACTATCTGACAGAAATGATATAAAGATTATAGAACTTACAATAATACAATGATATTAAAAGCTAGAATATCTGAATCTCATAGATATTATAAAAATGATAACAGATTTACATCTAGAGATAAGAATTATTAACTAATAAGCTTTATCATTCTGCAAAGTCTGTGTTCAGATAAAAATGATATATTCAATCTTCACATCTATAATATAAGCTGTTAAGTCAGTAATGAGATTCTTCATTGATCTGACAGAGAGTGAAAAAACACTTTTTAACAGAGATAACACTCTCACTAGAGAGAGTGCAAGCTACTGATTGAGTATAACAGATAATATAACTTATTATAGATAAGTAATTCTTATAATAAGAAAGAGAGAATCTACGGCAAGATTAATAAATTTCATTACAGATATTAAAATAACTATATATTATTGAGTTAAAACTCTACACTGAGATAATGAAGAAGAGTTCAAAAGTCAAGAACTTAAGATCTACTGTCAAAGCAAAGAAATAGTATATGAAATGACTATATCTGATACATCACAATTAAATGACTCAGTGAAACATATGAATTGAATAGTTGTAGAAAAGATACAAAGTCTACTATTTAATAGTAAATTAAAAAAAGAACTTTGAGATGAAGTAATACAAGCTGCAATTATAATAATCAATACATTCTCAATATTAATGAAGATATTTGAATGTAAGAAAGAAACACTACTTACATCTTTTAAAGCATGAACTGAGATACAATCTTCTATTCATTGAATACAGAGATGAAGGTGTAAGATCTATAAGAAGAATTTAAAAGTGTTAAATAAGCTTACAGATAGAACTGATAGTAAGAAATAACAGCTGATTGAATATCAAGAATTACATTAATATTATATATAAGATTCTATTGTATATTATCATGAGATTGCATAAGATATTATATGTGATGAAGCTCTTAATATGAGTGTAAATACATCTATAAATACAGTGAGAGAATTTAATGAATTGTCTAATAAATTGAATATTCTGAATGTCAGAGAGAGATGACAGTACTACTTACTATAATATCTAGTGAAGAAAAAGTCAGATATTTTAAAGATAATTGTTAATAAGAACTTAGAGAGTGTAATTAATTCAATCTATCTTTTAGATAATAAGATACAGCTTATTATGAATAAAGAGTCCGAAGATTCTATTAATGAGAATGATTCTATTCTAAGTGTTTTGACAGACTGATCAACTACACTAACAAAAGTCAAGAGAAGTTCAGACTGAGACTATTAATATAAGACAATGAAAAAGAAGATTAAGATATTTGAATAGAAGAAGATATATATTATTATTAAGAAGATTCTGAAAATGAATATTCTTACAGATAAATGAGTATATGATTAGAAATTCAATAATAAGAGAGAAATTATCTGCTTTAGAGCTTGCTGAGTGATTAGAGAGTTCTTACAATAGCAGAGTATTTATTATACAAGATTGTATACTACAGTAATATCAGAGTCTATATCATATAGTCTATTCACTATATCAACTGTTAAAGAATGAAAGATTAAATTAATTGATTATATATCTATGTTTTTAAATGATATATTATCTCAGAATAAGATAATCTATATACAACTACTCACAGATGTTAAATATAATAAAAAGAGCTTGATAAGACTACTCTGTCAGAGTCTATATAAAATGAAGCAAGCTGTAAGAGTATAGTATTTCCTCATAACAGAGTATCTGACTATATTGAGATTCAAGATATTATCTTATAATGATGAATTTCTATATTATTATATTCATAAGATCTATCTGATATTGCATGTTAATAATTGTCAGATAACAGAATCTCAAGAACAGTAATTAAACTGAGTATTAAGAAAGATTGTAAAGAGATTTGAGACAAAGATTATTAAAGAGATTAAGTCATATCTTGAAATAAAGATTAAATGTCAGAGAAATAATGATCTAGTGATTACACAGAGCTGTTATATTAAGAAGATTCTTGAAGATTTCAGCATGAATAAGATAAATCTGACTGACATCTCAATGATAACTGATATATAACTGAAATTCATATCTGATGAGAAAGAGAGATTGAATAATAACTTTACAGCTATGAGATATTATCAAGAATTGAGATTATTGCAATATTTAATCTCAAGCAGTCAGTCAGATCTAGACTGATCATGTGACCGTGTCTGAGATCAGAATCAAACTTTACAGTTATTATATTACTTAAAAGCATTACTTCTGATTATGATTTATGTTCATTACATTGATTTTAAATCACATTATTTCAAATATTAAAGATCTCAGATTCACTTTTCAAATAAAAATCTAGTCTTAGATAAAGAATATATTTGAATTCTTAGTTACATTTTCATTCTGATCTTATTATTGAGAACAATATCAAATGAAATCATGAAATCATTTCTTACTTACATAATATCATAATATAGTACTCATTTATTGAAAATTCAATAGAGAGTATTATTAAATATTATTACTTTTCTAAACACAGATCATAATTCATATAATTTTAATTATGAAAAAAATATAAAATATAAAAAAAAACAAGAAATAAAAAATAAAACAAAAACAAGAAAAAATCACAAGAAAAAAAGAAAAAAAAAGAGAAAGAAAAAAAAATAAAAGAAAAAGAAAAAAAAAATAAAAGAAAAAGAAAAAAATAAAAAATAAAAATAAAAAAATCAAGATTACAGAGCTGTAGCCTGTAGCACTCTTAAAATACTCACTCTTCAGAGTCTTTACAATATTTATTACTAACTATATATTTCTCATAGTAAGAGTAACATGACTGTGATGAGTTATTATCTTAATATTATCTAATAAATAATCAGTATATGTCTGTATAAATGTGAATAATTAGAAAATATATACTTAAAAAGTGTGATCAGAATGAACTCTGCTGTCACTTGAATAATATTAAGAACAGAATGCTGAAATTGATGATTTCTCTCATTAATTTCACAGACAAGACATGCAAAGATAATCTTGAGAAATATAAGATCTCTTAACTTCTGATAAAAACAGATCTCACAGAGAGACTCTATTTTCATAATATCAGAGACTGAGTGTTATTAAAAAGCATTACTTTCATACAATGTATATATACTTACTGTGATGATTCATTCTCTGTGTATGTGACTGAGAGTTGCAGCTTTTTCACACTGTATGACTCTCTCTGAAATGCTGTGTAAGAAATCCCGCTCCTCGCGGATTCTTTACCTCTATTCCTATCTCTCGCGTAATCAATAGGGCTAGCGGCCCTTGGCTACACACAACTATATAGACTGGAGTTCGCGAATACTATTCACAACTCAGCTTGAATGCTATTATACATTTGATCTCTACATTTATCTTTCTATCATGAACACTTCTAGTAGTTAACAGTACATATCATATCAAGCTGCAAACACTTGAATAATCATCTGTAAGCACTTATTCTTACATTTCAAGCTCAGTCAGTCAGCAACTACCTGTTATAACTGAAAGAACTAGAAACTCATGTGCTTTAATCCCTGCAAACTCTACTGCAGGCACCCAGAAGCAGTCACTCAAATCATGAATAACCTCTATGAAAGAAGTCTCAGAGGACTTATCAATCACTTACAGAACATTATCCTCTGCATCTGTGACAGAGGAACTCTTCAAACTCATGAATGAATCAATCTCAGTGAAGAACATTCTTGAGCATCTCTCACAGAATCAAGCTATTTTTCTATAAGAAATGCTTACTGTCTACAAACACTCTTAAACTGAGTCTCTAGACATGATCTTCAGAGACATCTGTGAACTGAAAAGAAACTTTCTCAAGTTACAATCACTTAAGATCATCTATTGAATTATAATCTATAAAAGCTTTTACAAGTTTGTATTTAAAATTGACTTACAAGCTCAGCTGTGTGATATGAAAGATGAAGAAGCTGTTATCTACACAATAACAGATCTCTATTACACTGAAGTCAAGAACTGACTGAATTATCTAGAGAATGATTATAAGAGATTCTGATAATCTGTTCTTAAGACCTATCTAGAGAATAAGTTGAGAAACTTCACAAGCTGAACAGAGAACACCTGAGCTGTAATTATCAATATTAGAAAAAGAGATGAGAAATCTGATGAAGACTACTCACAGTGCTTCATGAAATTATGATATGAATTAAGATCTGTGAAAACAGGGCTCTGAAACAAGATCTGAATAATGATGTTTATAAAGAGACTGAATAAAGATATGCAGAACAAGCTCATTGAGCAAGACTCTAAGTCCTTGACTCTGAAGAAACTGATAACTCTCATCTATTACTTACAGATCACTGTGAGAGTCACAGATTCACAGAGAGCAGATCATCAATCAGCTCTGCAAGAGCCAGAACAACAGAGAACAGATTTGTCAGAAAAAGATGATAAAACACAGAGAGATTCATATCTGACTGCTGAGTAGAAAGAGAGAGCTTTATAAGCTTCTATAAACAGAGTGTATAACAGAGAGATTAAGAAAAAGAGACTCTGCTTTATCTATTCTAAATCAGAACATCTTCACACAAACTGTTCAGACAAATCAAAATAGGAATTTGAAGAGTTATAGACAGAGTCAGTAACAGCCTTTTTAACAGTCTTAAAGCTGATATCTGAATCTGTTACTTTCTCAATGAAAATGCTTACTCATGAAGAGAGACTGTATCACAGTACTGCTGCTCTGTAAGTATGAGAAGTATTAATGAACTCAGAATCTCAGATCACTGTAATGTCTCTAAAGCTTACAGAGTAAATGAGCTGAAAGATAAAGACTGAGAACCTGCTCTTATAATAAGCAGAGTATGAGAACTCAGATCTAAGAACTGAGAGACTTATAAGAGTTATCTTTGAATTGCAAGATCTCTCTGAAATCTGAAGAAGATTTATAGAAACTGTGATTATCACAGACATCACAGATAACATATATTTGAGACTTATATAACTTCAAAGACACAATTCATACATAGCTGTTCATAAGTCAGGTTTATACTTCTGATCAGTATTGACAGACTCACTCACAGAGATAGAAGCAGTTGATGTTATAGAGTTAATTAGAGAAGACAAGCTCATCTATGTAATGACTTTACAAGTGTCTGAGAATCTTGTGATCATGAAAACTGAGCTTCAGATATCAGAGAAATACTGAGATCTCACAGAGATGTTCAGCTCAGCTAAGGCAGCTGAGCTTTCTTCTTACTGTAAGAAGAATCTGATAATAGATTTGATAGAAGAGCAGAAACCCTTCTAGAAATCAATCTATAAGCTCTCTCATTATAAGACAGAGGTCTTACAGACCTATGTAAAGAAGAATCTGAAGAATGACTTCATTCAATCTTCACAGATCTTCACAGAAGTCTCTGTGATATTTATAAAGAAGAAGAATAAAGATCTCAGATTGTGTGTAGACTACTGTGACCTGAACTTCAAGATAATAAAGAGCTGCTATTCTCTGTCTCTGATTAAGAATGTGATCAACTGTCTCACAGAAGCTGTCATATTCACACAACTGAATATGATTAATATATATACATGACTGTGAATACAGTCTGAGAATGAATGAAAGACTGTCTTTAGAACTACACTGAGACTGTTTAAATATCTAGTGATGTCTTTTGATCTGACTAATATCTCTACAGTATTTCAGTCTTTCATTAATAAAACACTTCACATATATCTGAATGTCTTTATAATAATATATCTAAATAATGTGATAGTGTACTCTGTGAAGAAGAAAGAATACACTGAGTATATGCAAAGTATGTTGAAGGTCTTAGATGAGACAGAACTGTATATTAAGCTTACAAAGTACAACTTCAGTGTCTGCTGAATTAATTTCCTAGAATATATAATCACTATAAATGATATTCAGATGAAATCTTCACAGATTGAGACTATTCTATCATGACTGAAGTCAACTAGTATTTATAAGATTCAGATCTTTCTGAACTTTATGAATTTCTATAGACAGTTTATCTTTGCATTTATAAGAATCTTCTTGACTCTTACAGACATACTGAAGAGTAAAAATAAGAAGAAGTTATTCTATAAATAGAGAATAAAAAGATTATTAAGAAGAAAGAACTGTAAGAACTTTCTTATCTTAGAAGCTCACAGAGTCTTTGTAAGATTGAAACAGATATTCATAGATACAGTGATACTGTTTTATTTTGATTTCTTACTCTTAATCAGATTAAAGACAGATGTCTTCTTCTTTATAATTTCAGAAATAGTCTCATAACTACAGTCAAATGAGAACTGAGTTTCAGTGATCTTTTTCTCATAAAAGATGTAACTCATGAAGATCAACTATGATATTTATAATCAGAAGCTTCTCATGATAGTAAAATTCTTTCATCACTGATATTACTACTTTAAGAGCTTTATAACAGTGATTACTATTAGAACTGATTATAACAGCTTATAATAGTTTACTTCAATTAAGAAACTCTCACAGTAGCAGATTCACTGAGCTCAGAGACTGAGTGAGTTCTGATTTAAGATAGAACATATTAAGAGAACTAAGAACTCAGTGAATGAACTCTCTTACAGATCAGACTATATTAAGAAGATCAGAATAACAGACATAGAGAGACTAGAGAAGACAGAAAAGCTTCACAGAATGCTCAGACTGAGTGTTATAAAGAGATTAACTGAAGAGTCTCTCAATCCCTTATAAGAGAAGAGAGAAGAGAAAGAGAAGAAGTCTGTACAACTACTCTCTATAACACTGAGAGTCAACACTCTGAGAATCTCTGTGAGAATTCTTGAAGAGAGTATCTATAATCTGAAGAGTTTACAGACTTTGAGAAGCACTGCAGAAGACCTGGTGTAAGAGAAAACAGAGTATAAGTCTTCATAAGATCTTCTATTCAGATTGTCTGAACTGCAACTGAAGAATGAATATACTCAGTATATTCAGAAACTGCTTATAACAGGAATCAATTCTGCAGAAATAAAGAATTGAAGAGACTTAAATAATCTCTTATAAAGAGAGAGTCAGATCTATGTATCTGTGAATAAGTTTCTATATATAGAACTCATTAAAAGGCATTATAACTCTTCTCTAGCAGGTCATTTTACAGATACTAGAACTCATGAGTTGCTCATAAGAAAATACTTCTGACTGAAGATATGAGAACTTGTAAAGAAGATAGTGAATTCTTATACTATTTATCAGAATTCATGAGTAGTGCAGTTCAGACTATATAAAGAACTTACTTCTCTACTCATTTCACAGAAATCTTGAGAACAGCTAGAAATGAATACTCTTATGAGTCTCTCTGAAAGTAAGAACATATATGATGTCTGCTTTGACAGTATGCTGATGATAGTGAATTACTTTATTAAGATAATACACTTTATATTCATCTGTAAGAACTTGAAGTCAAAGAATTTAACTTATATCTTTATCTGTAATGTGATTCAATTGCATGAATTATCTGTGAACATTGTCTCAGACAGAGAATCAATCTTCACAGAAAAGTTCTGATCTAATCTGATAACTATACTGAAGATCTCATAAGATCTAAGCATGACTTTTCATCAATAGACAGATAATCAGATAGAACATCTGATAAGTATATTAAAACAGTATCTGTGATACTTTGTCAATTACAATCAGAATGACTGAGTGCATTGATTATCACTTACAGAGTTTGTATATAACAACTCAAAGCATGTCAGTACAGGTAAAACCCTCTTTGAGATGCTCACTGAAACTCATTCACAGATGATCTTGATAAATCTGTAAGAGTACACTATAGAGTGTGATAATGTCTGTGATCAGACTGAGAGAATTCAGAAGATTCAGAAGAAAGTCTGTGAATTCTTAAGAAAGACTTAAGAGTATTAGAAGAGATACTATGACTTTAAGCATATTATAAAGAGTTTTAAGAAAGATGATAGAGTCTGACTGAGTCTAGAAAATATTACTATATAGAGATCTAGTAAGAAGCTGAATCTCTTACAGACAGAGTCTTATAAAATTATGAAGAAAGTTAGTTTACAGTTCTATAGATTGAAACTGTCATCTGAGTTGTAGATATACAATGTTTTTTATATCTCTTTACTTCATGAATATAAGAAATTCTTAGAAGAGAACTCTGTGACTCATCACTCTGTCTGTAAAGCACTAGAGAGTGAAAGAGAATATCAGATTAAAGAAATTATTAACTTAGAGAAGTGAGATTACAAGCTCTGATTCAAGATTCAGTGATAAGAGTATTCTGATAAGATAAATAAGTTTACTTGAGAATCATTCAGATAGATAAGATATCTACAGAAGCTGAGACATAACTTTTATACTATAAATTCTGATAAGTCAGAATAACACAGTCTTCACTAAGAATCTAATTATAATAAAGATATTAACACTATCATTTGTAAATTCTAGTTTATAAGATAATGAGTTTCTACTGAGATGAACAGTCTGCAGTGTATATAAGAGAAGAAGAAAACATGTTCTTATTAAAACTAAAAAATAAGAAAATAAACAGGGCTGTGAATATAATTTAGAGATTAACAAAGAAAAAATAAAGAAAACTCATACTTATATTATTAATATCTGTGACACTCAATTCTCTCATAACTATCAATTTTCTTCTTCAAAGAAGCAGAGAGTATTATATCTGTGATACAGACAATTATTATATTTGACACAAAGATCATCAGAAATGCACAGACTTCAGAGAAGTCAGACATCAGAATACACACAGTTGCAGCAGAGTCTTGAAGACTGATCATCTGCATGTGTGATCAGATACTTCTTACAAAGCTGTGTTCACTCTCTCAGTTATGCTGAAGTATTCAGTCTGAAAATAATAAGAATATAGAGAGAGAGCTCATCTGTTCAGATTAACTTCTGTCATGAATTCATAGCATTCACATTGCCTTAATTACTCAGATTTTGCAGGTATCTGAGAACTCATCTCTCATTGACAATGAGATTGTGAAAATGCGCCGCAGCGCGAGGATCATTGATAGGAAACCTAGGCATATTCACATATGTCTGGTCAGAGATTGTGCAGACAGAAGAGGGATGGTCATAGGCCTGCAGAGCTGCAGAAGACACTGATAACACTGAGAGTTTTACAAGAACTGTCAGCTAGAATCTGTAAGAAATTACTTATGAGAAGACTTACAGCAAAGAGAGGGACTGCACTGCTTGAAGCCAGAAACTGGCCTGAGAGAGACAGAGGATTGACTGCTGGCCTGAAGATCAGGTACAGTGACAGAGCTGAGGAGAATGAAGGCATAGTCATAGATG
Source organism: Blastomyces dermatitidis ER-3 (assembly GCF_000003525.1). NCBI lineage: Eukaryota > Fungi > Ascomycota > Eurotiomycetes > Onygenales > Ajellomycetaceae > Blastomyces > Blastomyces dermatitidis. The sequence goes on from NW_025544785.1 coordinate 605,720, forward strand.
ACAGCATCTCTGCTTCACCAGCCAGCAAAAAGTGATTAGAGAAGTCACAGAGACACTCATAAGAAGCTTAACAGTGATCAGACATTGTTTATGAAGAGATTGAAATTGAAAAAATTTTTATTCTTGAAAAGTTCTTGAATCAATACACAGACACTGTTAGAAACACTCTCTCTCTATTATCTGAGTGAAAACACTTCACAGATGAATGAAAATACTCATAGTTTATAAGAATAAAAGCTGTTATAGAAAAAGAGAAAAGAAGATGAGATTTCATGAACAGATCTGAGATATTTATACTACTCTAGAGAGGTTTGCTTACACTGTGAGTGATTCTGCAGAACAGTCAGATCACTCTAGTAAATAAGAGTAATTATGAATCACAGGCCTGAATCTTTCTATATGACTATAAAGAGTGATTACAGACTGTAGATATCTTGATTCTATAATTCTACAGAGTTAGTGAAAGAATGAAAAATTCCTTACAATTCTACAGTATCAAAGAGCAATGATTTGTAAGAATAAATAAAAGATTAACTCATGAATATTTCTCTTTAATAAGAGTGATCTCACAGAGAGTGATTCATCTGTGAGATGAATCTATATAATAATCACACAAGAATCTTGTAAAAATAATTAAGAGTCAACTGAAACTCTTCTGTATAAAAGATGTGAGATGAATCTATATGATAGTCAGAGAAGAATCTGTAGATTACAAAGAATCTCATAGAATAAGAAACTGAGTGACAGACTCTTTTCTCTTCACAGTAATAAGAGATTTTTCCTCACTAAGATTTTTTATAGATGTGAAGAGTTTTTAGTGAGTATCACTGCAGTGCTGAGCTGACTATGAAGTCACTCAGTGAAAGGCTTCACAGACAAAGCCTTAAAGAGAGAAGAATATATAAGAAATCTCACTTCTTACAGATTCTTTATCTCTATTTCTATCTCTTATATAATCAATAGAGCTAGTGGCCCTTAACTACACACAACTATATAGACTGGAGTTCACAAATACTATTCACAACTCAGCTTGAATGCTATTATATATTTGATCTCTACATTTATCTTCCTACTGTGAACACTTCTAGTAGTTAACAGTACATATCACATCAAGCTGCAAACACCCGAATAATCGCCTGCGAGCACTTATTCTTACATGCTGCTATCAGTTTGCAACTCATACAGTCTCTCAGTTCAGTATATACTATGTGTATACAGCTCTGCATGCCGAAGCTGTATTAATCATTATAATCTGATATGATACTCACTTTTCATGAGTCATGTTTTATTTGAGAGAGAAGAGAAAGACACAACTATTATTTTATTAAGAGAGAAATGAATAATTAGTATTATTGAATATAATTTAATTCATCTGTATTTAAAATTTGATTAGTCTATACTCTTCAATTTAAGAATTTCTAAGAGTATTTTAATAGTTTTCATATCAGCTTGAACTTAGTGATGAGTTGAAGAAGAAGAGAAAAGAGAGAAGAAAGAAATAAGAATAACTTATCTTTATAATATAAAAATAGAGAATTGCTGTAATCATTCTCTCTAGTAACAAAGATCTGTTTTCTACATATATCTCTGATATAGATTATATAATAAATGTATACAAAGAATATCAATAGTGCATGTATTAAATGAAGATAATATTACTATATAACACTGTAGCTGTTTCTGTACATCTCTGAAAGCTGTTAATAGTTTCTTTATCTCTTTATATTTGATAAGTTAATAATATATTCTGATGCACTCTCTCTTTCATCATTATCATTATTATCATCATTATTATCATTATTATTATTATTATCATCATCATCATCACTATTATTATTATATTATTACCTGTCTTCACCTTCTTCTTAACACTTATTAAAATCAATTATATTATTCTTCTTTAAATATTCTGCAGTTCTGTGAATTATCAAGGTGTGTGAGTGCTGTCACAGATTGAAGAGAGAGAAGAAGAAGGTATTCAAGTATGAGAAGATAGATTATAAGATATATTATAATATCTTGAAAAGACTCTATAAGAGAGTAGAATAATAATAATTTTAAGTAATACTTCTAATAGATTTAGACTGAACTAAGTATAGAAATAATACAGATAACACTGTCTATAAGAGATTAAAAAAGAAGACAGTGAAGAGTCTTATACAGTAGTAATAAGATCAGAAAAAGTTCTGAGAATAATTTAAGATCAAGATAAAGAGAGAGAGAAAGAAGAAGAGTGTTACTGTAAATAAGTAGTAATAGAAGAAGATTGAGAAGGTATTAAAGTAGAAGATAAAGAAGTTAAAACTGATAAGTTTTTTATTAAAAGATAATAATTTTTGATAACACTTCTATTCTCTAATTGATTAGTAGAAGCTGACAGAGAAGAAGAGAATTAAGGTCTTATTCAGGTCTTGAATGTGCTTCATAATTCAGAATATTGAGAAGACAGCTCTGCTCTCTGAGCATGCTAATTTACTTACTACTGAAGTGAAATCTGAGACAGCAGATCAGAAAATGTGAGATTTTAGAGTACAGATTAACCTGACTGAGAAAGAGCAGTGAAAACTCTTCTCTAAGAAGACAGCAGAGAGAGATTTTAAGATAATTATTATCTCAGATAAAAAGAAGAAGAAGAAGAATAAGAATAAGAAGTGAATTATAAAGAATAATAAGAAGAATAAGAAAGAGAAGAAAGATAATGAGTAAAAAAAGTTTTTTTCTTTTTATATTAGTTAGTTATAAGTTTATAACTATTAGTTAATAATTGAAATTAATTTTAAGTTTTCAAAAATTATTGTATAAGTTGTAATCAATTATCAATATCAGGAATAATATATATATATATATTTAACTATCATGTCACTATAATGTATAAGTATTAACATTTTTTTCAATATTGTGGCGGGCTGCGCCTGATCAATCATATAGACTATTCTGTTACACTCCACAGATTCCACGTACACTCCGATCCTCGGCCATTCTCGATCACCGATTCTCGGCCGCCACTCTGATCAATTATATAGACTATTCTGTTACACTTCACAGATTCCACATACACTCTGATCCTCAGCCATTCTCGATCACCGATCCTCGGCCGCTATGAATGTGTGTATATTCTTCCACCTCTAAGCTCCACCGCGTACACCACCACATATGTGTATAAATATCCATCTCAATTGCTGATTCTCACACTTTCTCTTTCTTTCCTTCTCTAGCATTTTTATCTTTATTATATAAGACCTATCAATATTATACCAATCTAATCAGTGTAGGCCTCTTACACTATAAAAATGCTTATCATCTTCTTATTAGGAAATGATTATTCACACATTATCTTCTCATTAGAAATGATTATTCATTGAGAGATATTCAAACATGTAACAATGTGTAAGAAATAGAGAAACAGTTAAACAGTTAAGCAGACACTGAGTTCTCAGATAGTTCTTAGATAGAAGCTTGCTTATCAGTCACTCTGACCCTGTAATAAGATCTTACAAAGAGAGTAAGATCTTATAAAGAGAATATCAGTGAAAGATCTGAGAGTTCTGACACTCAGACATATAAGAATACAATTACACTTCTTCAGATTTCACAGATATTATACATCTGATAATTGATATAATCATGTCTAATAATAATATAAAAGAATCTCTGAACATAAGTATAGATACAGTGTCACAGTGACTCTGAGTAATGTTGAAACTATAATAACAATAAATAGCTGATATGCATGCAACTCAACAACATCAATATAAAGAGATTCAACAATTATTACAAGGAACTCATGCAATTTCAACATCTACAGAATCAAATACAAAAGCGCTGAAAGAATGCTTAGATACTCTCATATATTTTAATACTTTCAATCTCACTCTCTACTCATCATGAAGCATGAAAATGCTTGTAAAACTGAGTGTAGATGAAGATTTCATCAGTTCATTAATTAATCAAGATTGATATATCAATGAAAGATTGAAGAATTACATGAAACAGAAGTTTCATTCATAAATGAAAGCATGTAAATCAGCATTGTAAACATCTGATAATATCATGAGATATCTTGATATTCTGTTCTGAGACACTGTCATACAACAGAAAGCATTAGATTGATTACAGAGTACTTGACAGAGAAACACTTCTCTTACAACATTCATTTCTGACTTCAATATCAAGATTCTAGAAGCAGATGATCAGTCTTGAGAGAATTAAATGAAGATTAGCATGCTCAAGAAGATATTAACTTTCAAACTCTTACAGACTCTTATAAGTATAAACAAAGACTCAACTTATGAAGGTTTCTGCACACAGCTTCAGACATTGAATGATCATCTTATCAAGCTCAAGAGTATACAGAACAGTGACAGAAGACATTACACCTCAGTGACTTATACACCAGCACTGATAAATAACCCAGTCACTTATACATCTGCACTGATAAATAACCCAGTCACTCATACACCTGCACCGAAGAACAATGATGCAGATGTCATGAACTGGATAGATTTGAATGCCTATGCATAAGCAAGAGTTTCTGCTGTTCAAACAGGCTTCTGAGTCCCTGAGATCACTCTCAAAGAAGTCGCTGATTGATGTCAACATGGAGTATACATCAACTATAACTGATCAGAACACATTGCTTTCAACTGCCAATCATTCTATGTGTCTTCTCACTCAAGAGAAAGATCAGTGCCTGTCCACATCAACCATGTTACATTAGAGGAAGATTTAGAAGATAACTATGAGAAAGCCCTGATGAAACAGAGAAAAGATTAGCTTCTGTTCAAATTCACAAACAGAAGCTTGAAGAGGTTGAATGACAATGATTTGAAGAGAAAATGACAATGAATGCGATCCTTGTATCTACTGTGATTGATAACAATGAAAGTCATGGTAGACAGTGATCTATGTCACTATGCAATGATAAAATCTCCAGTTGTAAGACATCATAATCTCCAGTGTATCCTTGTATCAAATACTTCACACTGAACTGCTGTGCTGTCACTGATCTGTTCTCTTCTCAACTGACCCGGACTCTGAGTTCCATGTTATTCAAAACAGCAGTCCTTGACTGATGGGAACTGCTTCTGGAAAGAGAGGGCTAATGTGGCGGGCTGTGCCTGATCAATCATATAGACTATTCTGTTACACTCCACAGATTCCATGTACACTCCGATCCTCAGCCATTCTCAATCACTGATCCTCGGCCGCCACCCCAATCAATCATATAGACTATTTCATTACACTTCACAGATTTCATGTACACTTCAATTCTCAGCCATTCTCAATCACTGATCCTCGGCTGCTATGAACGCGCATATATTCTTCCGCCCCGAAGCTCCACTGCGTACACCATCACATACATGTATAAATATTCATCTCAATCACTGATTCTCGCACTTTTTCTTTCTTTCCTTCTCTAGTGTTTTTATCTTTGTTATATAAGACCTATTAATATTATACCGATCTAATCGGCGTAGACCTCTTACAAATATTAATATTTATAATATTAATATATTTTTAATAATATTATCTGATAATGTAATTTGATAATACTCTCTTTCATAATATTAATATATTTCAAGAAATATGACAGAGATTAATCAAGATTGTTTATTTACTTTTATACATCAATGATATTCAATCTGAGTTAGTACTAAAATTATAACTAAGCTAAGAAAGAAGATTATTTTCTCTTATATTAATTCTTCTTATATATATCAGTGATCAGTTATTGAAAATAAATTATTATCTTTCTCAAATTATTATCATATCTTCTGAATTCACTTCTTTCACTTCTTTTATTTCTATTGAAGATTTATAAACTCTTCAAGAAATTACTGTGAATTACAAAGTCTATGTTATTTACAATTTAACACAGAATACTCTCTCTCAATTATAATAAATGATCACTTCATTCTTCATATCTAATTTCAGGTCATGAAATTTATGAAAAACTCAACACAAACACTGAGATAAACTATGAAATAATTATTAATAGATTATATTATAGATTACTGAAGAGTTATCTCTCTGCTATAATTACTATAACTTTATTCAGAAATATTTATTATAAACTAATCATAACTCTGAAGAAATTTTCTGACATCTGAAGTTATCAGAATGTAGATAATAAAAGAAAAATAATCAGAAAATTACTACTGAGCTGATAAGTTACTCTATTAGATAATGATTTTTGATAATACTAACTTTCTAATTTGAAGAAAATCATGTGAAAATAATTATATATTAGTACTCTGATTTCATAACTCTTATCTGATAACTTCTGTGAATAATTACTTCACATGTGTATATCTCTGAATCTTTCTCTTCAATTAATTGAAAATCCTGAATTTCAAACACTTCTTTAAATACTTAATTCAAATCTTTATATTTCACATCAATTCTGTCTTCAGTTCAATCTTGAGATACACTACAAAGTTAATATATAATATCTAGAATCACAGTTGAAGAATCATCAAAGAGTATCTCTTACAGTGAATGCATAAACTAGTATAAATAATCTTGCATTTATGAGAGTTATATGTTATTACATTGATAAGAACTGAACTTATTAAGAGACATTAATTGAATTTTGTGGCGGGCTGCGCCCGATTAATTATATAGACTATTCCGTTACACTTCACAGATTCCAACCACTTCATTCTCAATCGCCGATCCTCGGCCGCCACGAACGCGTACACTCCGATTCTCGGCCATTCTCGATTGCCACTTCGATTCTCGGCCATTCTTGATCACTGATCCTCAGCTGCTACGAACGCGTGTATATTCTTCCACCCCGAAGCTCCACCGCGTACATCATCACATACATGTATAAATATTCATCTCAATCACTAATTCTCGCACTTTCTCTTTCTTTCCTTCTCTAACATTTTTATCTTTGTTATATAAGACCTATCAATATTATATCAATCTATTCAGTGTAGGCCTCTTACACTATAAAAATGTTCATCATCTTCTTATTAGAAATGATTATTCACATATTATCTTCTCATTAGAAATGATTATTCACACATTGTCTTCTCATTAGAAACAATTTTCCACTGAGATATCTGAACATGTAACAACATGTAAGAAATAGAGAAACAGTTAAACAGTTAAGTGAATACTGAGTTCTCAGATAGTTCTCAGATAGAAGCTTGCTCATCAGTCACTCTGACTCTGTAACAAGATCTTACAAAGAGAGTAAGATTTTATAAAAGAATATCAGTAAAAGACTCAAGAGTTCTGACACTCAGATGTAGAAGAATATGATTACACTTTTTCAGATTTCACAGCTATTATACATTCAACAATCAATATAATCATGTCTAATGATAATATGAAACTCTCAAGTGCAAGTATAGAGATGATATCACAGTGACTCTGAACAATGTTAAAATTACAACAGTAATAGATAGCAGACATGCATGTAACTCAACAACTTCAATATGAAGAGATTTAATAATTAACTTATATAATTTCAACATCTACAGAATTGAATACAAAAGCACTGAAAGAATGCTTAGATACTTCTACATATTTTAATACTTCTAATCTCACTCTCTACTCATCATAAAGAATGAAAATGCTTGTAAAATTAAGTGTAGATGAAGATTTCATCAGTTCATTAATCAATCAAAGTTAATATATCAATGAATGATTGAAGAATTGTGTGAAACAGAAGTTTCATTCATGAATAAAAGCATATGAATCAGTGTTATAAATATCTGATAGTATTATAAAACATCTTGATATTCTGTTCTGAGACACTACTATGTAACAGAAAGTGTTAGATTGATTACAGAGTATCTAACAGAGAAACATTTCTCTTATAACATTTATCTCTGACTTTGACACTAAGATCTTAGAAGCAGGTGATCAATCTTGAGAGAATTAAATAAAGATTAGTATACTTAAGAAGACATTAACTTTCAAACTCTTACAGACTCTTATAAGTATAAATGAAGACTTAACTTATAAAGGCTTCTGCACATAGTTTCAGACATTGAATGACTGTCTTATCAAGCTCAAGAGTATATAGAACAGTGATAGAAGACATTATATTCACACATCTGCACTGATAAATAACTCAGTCACTTATACATCTGCACTGAAGAATAACAATGATGCAGATGTCATAAATTAAGTAGACTCAAATATCTATATATAAGCAAAGATCTTTACTATCTGAACAGACTTCTGAGTTTCTGAGATTACTTCTGAAGAAGTCACTGATCAACATCAATATAAAGTATATATCAATTGTAACTGATTGAGACACATTGCTTTCAACTGCTGATTAATTCATATATCTTTATACTGAAGAGAAAGATCAGTGTCTTCTTATTTAAAGAATGAATCAGTGTCTGTCTGTGTCAATTACATTGCAGTGAAGAAAGATTTGAAAGATAACTATAAGAATGCTCTGATAAAACAGGGAAAAGATTAGCTTCTATTCAAATTTACAAACAGAAGCTTGAAGAGATTGAACAATAATGATTTGAAGAGAAAATGACAATGAATGTGATTCTTGTATCTACTGTGATTGATAATATATATAGTATGAAAGTCATGGTAGACAGTGATCTATATCACTATACAATAATAAAATCTTCAGTTGTAAGATATTATAACCTTCAGTATATTCTCTTATCAAATACTTCACACTGAATCCCTGCAGTTCAATTCAGATTGCTGACAATATAGTAATAAAGCTCTGAGATGCCTGTGATTAAGCAGAGATTTTCATGACAACTGTGAAACAAGATCAAGAGAATTAAATCAATATTCACTGAGACTCTGCTGAACAATATAAGATAGAAGATCTGATATGATTGAATCTTAAGAATATATGAATCACATGTTCATCTCGTACACTAGATTACTGCCATGTCAGATATAAAGTAATAGAAGTCTGAGATAGTCATAACTACTGCCTTGACACATCATCAGAAATTCATAATGTATTTCATACAAGCTTGCTTCATCACACTGTCACTGATCTGTTCTCTTCTCAATTAACCTGAACTCTGAGTTCTGTGTTATCTGAAACAGCAGCTCTTGACTGATGAGAACTGCTTCTGAAAAGAAGAGGCTAATGTGATTGTAAGAAATCCCGCTCCTCGCGGATTCTTTACCTCTATTTCTATCTCTCGCGTAATTAATAGAGCTAGCGGCCCTTGGCTACACACAACTATATAGACTGAACTTCATGAATACTATTCATAACTCAGCTTGAATGCTATTATACATTTAATATCTACATTTTATCTTTCTACTGTGAATACTTCTAGTAGTTAACAGTATATATCATATCAAGCTGTAAACACCTGAATAATCACCTGTGAGCACTTATTCTTATATTTCAAGCTCAGTCAGTCAGCAACTGTCTGTTATGACTGAAAGAACTAGAAACTTATATACTTTAATCTCTGCAAACTCTACTACAGACACTTAGAAGTAGTCACTTAAATCATGAATAATCTCTGTGAAAGAAGTCTCAGAGAACTTATTAATTACTTATAGAACATTATTCTCTGCATCTGTGACAGAGAAACTCTTCAAATTCACAAATGAATCAATCTCAGTGAAGAACATTCTTGAGCATCTTTTACAGAACTAAGCTATTTTTCTACAAGAAATACTTACTATCTGTAAACACTCTTGAACTGAGTCTCTAGACATGATCTTCAGAGATATCTGTAAACTGAAAAGAAACTTTCTTAAGCTGTAATTACTTAAGACTACTTATTGAATCACAATCTATAAAAGCTTTTATAAGTTTGTATTTGAAATTGACTTACAAGCCTGACTGTGTGATATGAAAGATGAAGAAGCTGTTATCTATATAATAACAGATCTCTATTACACTGAAGTCAAGAACTGACTAAATTATCTAGAGAGTGATTATAAGAGATCTCACTGATCTGTTCTCAAGATCTATCTAGAGAATAAGTTGAGAGACTTTATAAGCTAGACAGAGAATACCTGAGCTGTGATTATTAATATTAGAAAAAGAGATAAGAAATCTGATAAAGACTACTTACAGTACTTTATAAAATTATAATATGAATTGAGATCTGTGAAAACAGAGCTCTGAAACAAGACCTGAATAATAATGTTTATAAAGAAGCTGAATAAAGATATGTAGAACAAGCTCATTGAGTAAGACTCTAAGTTCTTAACTCTGAAGAAACTGATAACTCTTATTCACTGCTTATAGATCACTGTAAGAGTCACAGATCTGTGAAGAGCAGATCACTGACTGACTCTGCAAGAGTCAGAATAACAGAGAACAGATTTGTTAGAAAAAGATGATAAGATAGAGAGAGATTTATATCTGACTGCTGAGCAGAGAGAGAGAGCTTTATAAGCTTCTATAAACAGAGTATATAATAGAGAGATTAAGAAAAAGAGACTCTGCTTTATCTATTCTAAATCAGAATATCTCTGTGTAAACTGTCTGAATAAATTAAAATAGAAATTTGAGAAGTCACAGACAGAGTCAGTAACAGTCTTTTTAAAAGTCTTAAAACTGATATCTGAATCTGTTACTTCTCTGATGAAAATGCTTACTTACAGAGAGAGACTGTGTTGCAGTACTGCTGCTCTGTAAGTATGAAAAGTATTGATAAACTCAGAATCTCAGATCACTGTAATGTCTCTAAAGCTCACAGAGTAAATAAGCTGAAAGATGAAAACTAAGAATCTGCTCTTATAATAAGTAGAATGTGAGAACTCAGATCTGAGAGCTGAGAGACTCATAAGAGTCATTTTTGAATTATAAGATCTCTCTGAAATCTGAAGAAGATTTATAGAAACTGTGATTATTACAGATATTGCAGATGACATGTACTTGAGACTTGTATAACTTCAAAGACACAATTCACACATAGCTGTTCATAAGTCAGGTTTATACTTTCAATCAGTGTTGATAGACTCACTTACAGAGATAGAATCAGTTAATACTGTAGAGTTAATTAGAGAAGATAAGCTTATCTATATAATAACTTTATAAGTGTCTGAGAATCTTACAGTCATGAAAACTGAGCTTCAGATATCAGAGAAATACTGAGATCTTATAGAGATATTTAACTTAGTAAAGACAGCTAAGCTTTCTTCTCACTATGAGAAGAATCTGATAATAGATTTAATAGAAGAGTAGAAACTCTTCTGAGAATCAATCTATAAGCTTTCTCATTATAAGACAGAGATCTTGTAAATCTATGTGAAGAAGAATCTGAAAAATGACTTCATCTGATTTTCACAGATCTCTGCAGAAGTCTCTGTGATATTTATAAAGAAGAAGAATAAAGATCTCAGATTATATATAGACTACTATGATCTGAACTTCAAGATAACAAAGAGCTGCTACTCTCTGTCTCTGATTGAGAATGTAATTAACTATTTTATGAGAGCTGTCATATTCATACAACTGAATATAATCAATGTATATACACAGCTGTGAATACAGTCTGAGAATAAATGAAAGACTGTCTTTAGAACTGCACTGAAATTATTTAAATATCTAGTGATGTCTTTTGATCTGATTAATACTCTCATAACATTTCAGTCTTTTATCAATAAAATACTTCATGTATATCTGAATATCTTTGTAATAATATATCTGAATGATGTGATGATGTACTTTATAAAGAAGAAAGAATACACTGACCATATGCAAAGTGTGTTGAAGATCTTAGATGAGACAGAACTGTATATTAAGCTTATAAAGTGCAACTTCAGTGTCTGTTAAATTAATTTTCTAGAATATATAATCACTGCAGATGATATTCAGATGAAATCTTCATAGATTAAAACTATTCTATTATAATTAAAGTTAACTAGTATTCATGAGATTCAGATCTTTCTGAGCTTTGTGAATTTCTATAGATAATTTATCTTTGTATTTATAAGAATCTTCTTAACTCTTACAGATATACTGAAGAATAAAAATAAGAAGAAGTTATTCTATGAACAGAGAATGAAAAGATTATTGAGAAGAAAGAACTATAAGAACTTTCTTATTTCAGAAGCTTACAGAGTCTTTATAAGATTGAAACAGATATTTACAGATACAGTAATACTATTTCACTTTGATCTCTTACTCTTAATCAGATTAAAGATAGATGTCTTCTTCTTTACAATTTCAGAAATAGTCTCACAACTACAGTTAAATAAGAACTGAATTTCAGTGATCTTTTTATTATGAAAGATGTAATCTGTAGAGATCAATTATAACATTTATAATCAGAAGCTTCTTATAATAGTGAAATTCTTTCATCATTAGTATCACTACTTTAAGAGCCTTGTAACAGTGATTACTATTAGAACTGATTATAATAGCTTATAACAGTTTGCTTCAATCAAGAAACTCTCACAGCAGCAGGTTTACTGAGCTCAGAGACTGAGTGAGTTCTGATTCAAGATAGAATATATTAAGAAAACTAAGAACTCAGTGAATAAACTCTCTCACAGGCCAGACTATGTTAAGAAGATCAGAATGACAGATATAGAGAAACTAGAGAAGACAGAAAAGCTTCACAGAATACTCAGACTAAGTATTGTAAAGAGATTGACTGAAGAGTCTCTCAATTTCTTATGAGAGAAGAGAGAAAAGAGAGAAAAGAAGTCTGTACAACTACTCTCTATAACACTGAGAGTCAACACTCTGAGAATCTTTATAAGAATTCTTAAAGAGAGTATCTATAATCTGAAGAATTTGCAGACTTTGAGAAGCACTGCAGAAGATCTGATGTAAGAAGAAACAGAGTATAAGTCTTTATAAGATCTTCTATTCAGATTGTCTGAACTGTAACTGAAGAATGAATATACTCAGTATATTCAGAAACTGCTCATAGCAGGGACCAATTCTGCAGAAATAAAGAATTGAAGAGACTTAAATAATCTCTTGTAAAGAGAGAACTGAATTTATGTACCTATGAATAAGTTTCTATATATAGAACTTATTAAAAGATATTATGACTCTTCTCTAGTAAGTTATTTTACAGATACTAGAACTTATAAGTTACTTATAAGAAAATACTTCTGACTGAAGATGCAAGAACTTGTGAAGAAGATAATGAATTCTTATACTATTTATCAGAGTTCACAGATAGTGCAGTTCAGATTATATAAAGAACTTACTTCTCTATTCATTCTGTGAAAACCTTGAAAACAGCTAGAAATGAATGCTCTTGTGAGTCTCTCTGAAAGCAAGAACATAAATAATACCTGCTTTGACAGTGTGCTGATAATAGTGAATCACTTTATCAAGATAACACACTTTATATTCATCTGCAAGAACTTGAAGTCAAAGAATTTAACTCATATCTTCATCTATAATATGATCTGATTGCATGAATTATCTATAAATATTGTCTCAGATAGAGAATTAATCTTTATAAAAGAGTTCTGATCTGATCTGATAACTATACTGAAGATCTCATGAGATCTAAGCATAGCTTTTTATCAATAGATAGATGATTAGATAGAATATCTGATAAGTATATTAAAACAGTATCTGCAGTACTTTATCAATTATAATCAGAATAACTGAGTGTATTAATTATCATTCACAGAGTTCATATATAATAACTTAAAGTATATCAGCACAGATAAAACTCTCTTTGAGATACTTACTGAGACTCATCTGTAGATGATCTTGATGAACCTGTAAGAGTACACTATAGAGTGTAATAATGCTTATAAACAGACTGAGAGAATTCAGAAGATCTGGAAGAAAGCTCATAAATTCTTGAGAAAGACTCAAGAGTATTAGAAAAGATACTATAACTTCAAGTATATTATAAAGAGTTTCAAGAAAGATAATAGAGTCTGACTAAGTCTAGAAAATATTATTATATAAAGATCTAGTAAGAAGCTGAATCTCTTACAGACAGAGTCTTATAAGATTATAAAGAAAGTTAGCTCACAGTTCTATAGATTAAAACTGTTATCTGAGATACAGATATATAATATTTTTCATATCTCTTTACTCTATGAATATAAGAAATTCTCAGAAGAGAACTCTGTGACTTATCACTCTGTTCATAAAGTACTAGAGAGTGAAAGAGAATATCAGATCAAAGAAATTATTAACTCAGAGAAGCAAGATCACAAGCTCTGATTCAAGATTCAGTGATAAGAGTATTCTGATAAGATGAATAAGTTCACTTGAGAATTATTCAGACAGATAAGATATCTGTAGAAGCTGAGACATGACTTTTATATTATAAATTCTGATAAGTCAGAATAACACAGTCTTCACTAAGAATCTAATTATAATAAAGATATTAACACTGTCATTTATAAATTCTAGTCTATAAGATAATGAGTTTCTACTGAGATAAACAGTCTATAGTGTATATAAGAGAAGAAGAAATTATATTCTTATTAAAGTTAAAAAACAGAAAATAAACAGAGCTGTGAACACAATTTAGAGACTAATAAAGAAAAAACAAAGAAAATTCACACTTATATTCTCAATATCTGTGATACTTAATTCTCTCACAACTATCAATTTTTCTCTTTAAAGAAATAGAAACTATCATATCTGTGATACAGATAATTGTTGTATTTGATATAAAGACTGTCAGAAATGCATAGACTTCAGAAAAGCTGAATATCAGAGTATATACAGTTGTAACAGAGTCTTAAGAGCTGATTATCTGTGTGTGTGATTAGATATCTCTTACAAAGCTGTGTTCACTCTCTCAGTTATACTGAAGTATTCAGTCTAGAAATAATTAAGATATGAAGAGAGAGCTTATCTACTCAGATCAACTTCTGTCACAAATTCATGATATTCACATTGTCTTGATTACCTGAATTTTACAGGTATCTGAGAACTCATCTCTCATTGACAATGAAATTGTGAAAATGCACCAAAGCGCAAGAATTATTGATAGAAAATCAAGACATATTCACATATGTCTGGTCAGAGATTGTGTGAGCAGAGAGAAGATGATTGTAGGCCTGTGAAGCTGCAGAAGACACTGACAATACTGAGAGCTTTATAAGAACTATTAGCTAGAATCTGTAAGAAATTACTTATAAGAAGACTTATAGTAAAGAAGAAGACTACACTGCTTAAAGTCAGAGACTGATCTGAGAAAGACATGAAATTGACTGCTGATCTGAAGATCAAGTGCAGTGACAGATCTGAAAGAGATGAAGACACAGTTATAAGTGACAGTATTTCTACTTCATCAGTTAGTAAAAAGTGATCAGAGAAGTTACAGAGACACTTATAAAAAGCTCAGTAATAGTCAGACATTTTTTATAAAGATATTGAAATTGAAAAAATTTTTATTCTTGAGAAGTTCTTGAATTAATATATAAATATTGTTAGAAACACTCTCTCTCTGTCATCTGAGTGAAAACACTTCATGAATGAATGAGAATACTCACAGTTTATAAAGATAAGAGCTGTTACAGAAAAAGGAAAAAGAAGATGAGATTTCACAGACAGATCTGAGATATTTATACTACTCTAGAGAGATTTACTTACACTGTGAGTAATCTCATAGAATAGTCAGATTACTCTAGTAAATAAGAGTGATTATGAATTACAGATCTGAATCTTTCTATATAATTATAAAGAGTGATTACAGACTATGAATATCTTGATTCTACAATTTTACAGAGTTGATAAAAGAATGAAAAATTCCTCACAATTCTACAGTGTTAAAGAATAATAATTTATAAGAATAAGTGAAAGATTAACTTACAAATACTTCTCTTTAATGAGAATAATCTCACAGAGAGTGATTCATCTGTGAGATGAATCTGTATAATGATCATATAAAAATCTTGTAAAAATAATTAAGAGTTAACTGAAACTCTTCTGTATGAAAGATATAAGATGAATCTGTATGATAGTCAGAGAAGAATCTGTAGATTATAAAGAATCTTATAAAATAAGAAACTAAGTGACAGACTCTTTTCTCTTCACAGTAACAAGAGATTTTTTCTCACTGAGATTTTTTATAGATATGAAGAGTTTTTAGTGAGTATCACTGCAGTGCTGAGCTGATTCTATGAAGTCACTCAGTAAAAGGCTTTACAGATGAAGTCTTAGAGAGAGAGAAATATATAAGAAATCTCACTTCTTACAGATTCTTTATCTCTATTTCTATCTCTTATATAATTAATAGAGCTAGTGGCCCTTGACTACACACAACTATATAGACTGAAGTTCATGAATACTATTTATAACTCAGCTTGAATGCTATTATACATTTGACCTCTATATTTTATCTTTCTATCACAAATACTTCTAGTAGGTAACAGTATATATCACGTCAAGCTGCAAACACTTGAATAATTGCCTGTGAGCACTTATTCTTACAGTGATGAGCTGTGCCTGATTAATTATACAGACTATTCTGTTACACTTCACAGATTTCAATCACTTCATTCTCAATTGCTGATTCTTGACTGTCATGAATATGTATACTCTGATTCTCAGTCATTCTCAATCACTACTCTGATTCTCAGTCATTCTCAATCATCAATTCTCAGCTGCTACGAACGCGTGTATATTCTTCTGCCTCAAAGCTCCACCGCGTACATCATCACATACACATATAAATATTCATCTCAATCACTGATTCTCATACTTTCTCTTTCTTTTCTTCTCTAACATTTTTATCTTTGTTATATAAGACCTATCAATATTATACTGATCTATTCAGCGTAGGCCTCTTATAAATTTGAATCATTGACCAGTAGTCATACTGAGAATTATATAGCAGAGATATTAATGACTATGATTAAAAATAACTATTAAGATATTAGTCTCAGTCTTCTTACAATTATAACTGATAATACTGTGAATAACTATACTATGATGAACAGCTTGAAGTAAAAATTGACTTTGTATTTCTGAAATAATAAACAAGATTATATTCTCTGTATTACTCATGTGATTCAACTTGTGATACAAACACTGATAAAGAATCTTAATATCAAGATAAAGAATAATAAGATGACTAATTCTTGAGATAAGAATGAGATAAAAGTAATTACTTAAGTAACTTTTATATTCACTTTATCTCTCTATATATTAAAGAAAAACTAACTTTTCCGTGTAAAAAACACTGTAATGTAATCTCATGTGATATCACGTGCATCTCATTAAATTTATAATTGAGATTAATAGCCGGCTCTGCGGCCTGTACAACTCTGATAGATAATCTTCATTCTTTTCTTTACAGGTGTTCTCTACTATATTTACATTCTTTATACTCTTATCTACATTTATTACAATCTGTGTATTCATTAATATACTCTTTCATGTGCTGCTGCTTGACATGTGAGAATTCTCATTCTCTCAGCATATTTGAACATTCTCAATTCAATGCATTATTCTGTACATGCTCTACATGTTATCAAGCTCAGTGTCATGCATATCAGATACATTCAGTTCAAATCTTCTATCTGTTATTAAGAGATGTAGCTGCTTCTGTACTCAACTCACAGTGAGTTGAGCTGTCACACTGTGATATATGCTGTGAAGACTGTTCATCTCATCTGTTTCACACTGTCAATTGCATGTTCAAGAACTGCAACAACTATCAGACTCTCAATTGTGAACATGTCTGTGATATTAAATACTGTTATCTGACAGCTGTCACAGCAGTTCATACAGGCTATATATATACGGATTCATCAGAGTGACTGTTTCTTGATATTCTCAACAATTGAACTAGCTCAACTATCTCTGAATTAGCTATTAATTCTTCAATTACTCATGACTGCTGATCTGTTCTCTGTGACTTTCAGTTCTACACTCATCACTGTCAATCACTTAATTTTAACTGAATAAATATCTGCTGCTCTATCTGTAGAGCTAAGCATTGAATTGACAAATATGTACATAGATCATCAAAGACTCTATCAGTGTTTTTCACATGCTGTGCAAGAGATGCTGTAAGACTGTCATCTGTCAAAGAACTCTCACAAGAGCTATATGAGCTGTTTAATGATAATACAGCTGATGTGAAGCATTTTCACAAGTATATTCAGAACTACAACTCTGTTCTGGCATTTATATCTATTAAGTACAAGCAGAATCCATGTCTGAATCACCTGACTACTAGTGACTCAGTGTTATTTTAAATACAGAAGAAACTCTATCATCTGCAAGAACTGTTAGAGTCTGAGCTAGATAAGAATATCTGTTTTACACAAATATGAATTCACAACTCATGATTTGATGCAGATATTTTAAACAGTGCAGACTCTGTCATACATTCTAGTATATTTAATCATATCTGTATTACATTGCTTACTGTTCATTCATTTGCTTTTTCACATTCTTCTATTATGTTGTTATAACTGCTAATATTCTCAAGATTAGTTCTTTTATTCAGCTTTATCAGTCTGTATGAGAGATAGTACAGAACAGATCTGTCATATATGTTGATTTAAACCCTGTTCTACAGTTAAAGACAGGCAATGATTATCACTGTGAGAATCTGTCTACTGTCTCTGAGATTGCAGTTATTATACAGAACACTCTCAGTAACACTCATCACTTCTATGCTATTCTTCTGACACTATAACAGCTCAGTGCTGACTTGAGTCTCACATATATTAATTCTCACAGTCTGTTATATCTTTCACTGTATTATGTTCTACTTTTTCCTTTCAGAGATCACAGTTAACATATTAATATGAATATGCTTACAGATCTCTCATCTGTCTGCAACAGCTCTGATAATAATGTTGATGATACTGTTAAGAATGAAGATGAGTGTAGCAGCTGTAATCTGACTCTGTGTATATAACATGTATATAATCTTTTTTAACAAGATGGTGTTGATACTTCTCTTTTTTAGACTGAATATCTATTTCAACAATATTTAGTTAATATCTACATAAATGTTGATAAACAGCAGCTGAACTGAGTCTGTGCTCATCAACTGAAAATCTGTGCAGATCAATATAGTGATCTATATAATACTATACAGGCAGATAATACAGATCATAAGCAGCTTGATCATCATGTGATATTATCTACTTATTATATAGACAGTGAATATTTTATGCATAAACTGTTTCAGAATTCTATGACAATTGTCTTCAATTACAGATATTCAACTCTTTTCATTACATTTACAGTCAATTCTGAGTAAGAGAAGATTATCTGTGAGTTGCTTTCTGATCAGACTGCAGTGAACTATTCAGATTTAATTGTATATATTTTTACAATAAAGATTTTTCATTTTCTTAATATTCTCAAATTCAGAAAGCTGTTCAGGCTGATGTTGATCAGAGTATGAATAATTGAATATTAAAAATGTGAACTGTCTCATATGCATCTGTTAATCTAACTAGAGAACTCTGAGTGATTTTTGCAGTCTGATACAATTGATGATATTATATCTGCAGAGCTGTCAAGCCCTGCTGAGAATATAGACAGATTGAATGAATTGATTCATAAATTCATGATTCATAGTCTATGTAATGCTGGCAGGGTGAGCCTCTGCCATGAGAATGGCAGATGTATAAAACATTTTTCCAAAGCTTTTCAGAGTGCTACAGCTGTTGAAGAGAATGACTATTCTCTGTACAGACAGAAGCATGATTCATCTACCTTCTTTAAATATACTATCAACAACAGCAAGATTGTAATTAACAATTAATGAGTTATTTCATACAATCTCTATCTCATTTATATATATAAAGCATATATAAACATAGAGATCTGTGCCTCTGTTGAAGTCATTAAATATATCAATAAATACATCTACAAGAGTCTGAACCACACTGTTCTTCATATCATTGACTTCAATGATGAGATTGATATTCAACTGCACAGGCATTATATCAGCTTAACTAAGACTGTATAGCATATATTCACATTCTGTATACATTAGAAGTTTTTATCTGTTAAGATATTATCTATTCATCTACTGAACTATCAGATGATTTACTTCTCTGAATTTGAATATGAAGATTATAAATGTATTACTGAATATTTAATAAATAATATATCTAAGTTTATAGCATTCTTTATCTATAACAATTCACATCTGAATATTCAGTATCTCTATCAAGAATTTCCTTATCATTTTGTTTGAGACAAATGTAACTGAAGGTGAAAGAGCTGTGTAAAGAAAAGATCAGTTGACTGTCTATCTCATCTCAGTTCATATAATGATGAGATGTTCTTTTTACAGCTGCTTCTTATTAATATACATGATTCACTGAGCTTTGAGACTCTGTGAATAATGAATGATGTTTGTCACTCTATATTTCATATAGTATGTCAGGCACTTGATCTTCTGTATAATGATAATAAGTGAATTATTACATTTGAATCTGCTGTTATATTTACAACTGCTCACTACATGCAGTCAGTATTCATCACTGCATTAATTCATGAAAATGTTGCAGATTCACCTGCTCTCTGAGTATGTTTTTATTATACTCTCTATGATAATCTTTCACATTGACTGTGTCAGATGAATTCAGATCATATTATCAATACTTCTGCAGAAGATTTATATTATAACTATAATCTGTTTCTTATTCAGCAGCTTCTGCATAAGTTTAACAAGATTTTTACAGACTTTGATCTGTCTGCATGCAGCTCTGTATGAAATAATCTTATTGAAAATCAGCTACTTTTTGAGAAGCAGAACTACAATCTTATAGAGAAAATCATCACTGCAGATGCTCTGCAGATGCAGTTAAATGATGATTAATATCATACATATAATTCAATTCTGACTGCAATAGAATTACAGTCATCTCACTATTTTCTACAAGATCTCAGTGACACTGATAAAATATTTCTTTACAGAGCTCTCTATAGCTGTCTACATACAGGTGAAAAAACAGTTCTTTGTATAACTTTCTCTGACATTGCAGCTGTTCTTTTACCGCGTGACAGAACTGCTCACTCACATTTTATTATCTCAATTGAATTGAATGCAGATTCTGTGTCAAAGATAATCATTCACAGTGAACTGAGCTGTCTGCTGCAGGCTGTAGACTTGATTATTTAAGATAAGACTCTCATACAGCATCACTATTGTATGAAGATTATTGACTGTCTTCTTCAAGATTTATGTTCATCAGATGAGCTCTTTAATGATGTATCTGTTATATTTAATAGTGATTTTATACAGACTCTGTCTATTATACTGTGTGACAGCTGTGCTGCAGTTGTTGCAGCTTGTCTGCAGTATTCATATATATAATAGCAGTTAACTATACTATACTTGAGAAGGAATATGAGACTGACTGTGAATAATGATAACATAATATTTGTAAATTGACTTGATCAAATGTTATATAATTCAGACTGTATTGACTGTATTAATCTTTCATTCTGTATTCATCAGACTGCTGATATTAGTGTACTGTGTAAGAGAGTGTTTTCTACAGCTGAACTTAGAACTGCAGCAGTCTGCTCTAATTACTTTGAAAGTCATGTCATTCTCACTGTATTAAATCAGAATACATTTCACATTAATAAACAGATTATAACAGTCATATCAGGTGATATTCATACATTTTATACTACAGATATAGCTTATACAGATGATCTGACTCTGAGCTGTGAGAAGTTCTTCTGTGAATATCTGATCATTATTAACTGTTCAGCCCTGTCACTGTCTGTATTGAGATTAAAAGTGAGTACTTCTGTTATACTTCTATATAATCTCTGACTGTCTGAAGAGCTCTGCAATGACACAAGAATGATTATTCAGCAGATGATAACTCATTTACTTAAGATGAAGATTATATTCAGCATGTATAAGAGTTCAGTTCATATACTGTCACAGATCAATCTACATACTCAACCTGTTGAGATTTCATTTGACATGACTTACTGTCAGTTTCCAGTTCATTCATACTTTATAATGACAATTAACAAGTTCTAGAGACAGTCTCTTTCTACAGTTGATATTGATCTCAGAAATCTTATATTCTCACATGATCAGCTATATATTGCACTCTCTTGAACTATAGATATCAATTAGTTGACTATCTTACTAGATGAGAATAATAAGAAATGTACATTAAATGACATATATTCAGAGATTCTACAGTTTCTTAACTAATTCTTCTACTACTGCTGTTTTTTCTTCATTGTTTACACAATGCTATTATCAGATATTAAAATAGAGGTCTTTGAATATGTAAAAAACTGTTATTTCAATTTGATACTAACTATTAAAAAAAAGAAAAAAGCAATAATATCTCACTGAGCTCATTCTCACATCTCACACAGTTCATACAGCCTGTTCATATCATTCTCTATTTTTTGAATTTTTTAATCAGAGCTGTAATACCCGCGGAGACACTCTGTTAACTGAGCTGAGTTATCTGCAACAGACTCACAGTCTTATTCTACTCTCTACACAAATGTTTCATCTCTTTCTTCATCTTACAGAGTCAGTGCATCTTCATCTGTAGTTACAATAACTTCAACTTCATAGCTTCACTATCACTCACTTCATTATTCTTCTCTTCATTCTTCAGAGTTACAAATGTCACCTGTTTCTTTTTAAGCAGATTAGATAACTGAGCTATCTGACTCAGCTTTACACTGATAGCTCATCTCTTTCTCTTCTTCTTCTATTCTTCTCTGTATTGACAGGGATGAGAGACTGCTGATTCTCTGTTATTTTCATATCAGTATATATATTTTACATATACATTTTGCTAATGAATTTATATACTATAGAAACAATTCATTACTTATCAGACTGCAAGCTGCAGCATTTACTCAGTAAATTATAGTGATAATTTACACAGGCCTTCTTCAACATATCAGAGATTATAACATACTCAACAAATGAACTGTGACTCTTCTCACATAAGTCACATAACAGAGTGACTTTGATATCATAGCTGTGAACAAGTGCTGATTCTATATTTATTACTCTTTTTAGCTGAGACTTGAATTTCTCCTCATATAGTACTATATCTCTTTTAAGCTTCATCTCACACAGCTGTGTAATAATCTCACTGTCTTTCTTGACTATTTATTCTATCAGCAGCTGTAGTCTATATTCAGGTGTTCACACATTGACAGGCTGCTGACATGACTGCTGAGAGATGAGTATAGACAGATTGATAAGCTACTAAGTCTTCAGAGCTCTCTGAGCTTGCTGAGCTTACTCTGTACTATTATTAGCTGTAATTCTATAATTTCTGAGCTGTTTCTCTTTCAGTTCTCTACTTATATTCAGTCATTTTAGCTGCTTCAATTGTATTTCAGATGATTTGATGATTACTTGAAGTAAATTATGACATGTTTCAATTACTGTTTATATGTATTATAGTTCTAAGATCTTTACATGAGCTGTCTGATATTTAATTATATCTTACTT
Organism: Blastomyces dermatitidis ER-3; assembly: GCF_000003525.1. Classification (NCBI taxonomy): domain Eukaryota; kingdom Fungi; phylum Ascomycota; class Eurotiomycetes; order Onygenales; family Ajellomycetaceae; genus Blastomyces; species Blastomyces dermatitidis. Next base: position 629,077 of record NW_025544785.1, read on the forward strand.
AAAGCTTCTATATTAACTCTACAACACTGCTACAGTGTTATTCATCTTTTTTCTATGTAGTTATTCTCTATTAACAGTTGTGAATTACATGAAATTCATCTATACAAGTCACATGCAGCTGTTTATATTCATGAATATCTCATTATGTTCAATCTGAGAGATTAAACAGCACATTTTTCAAGCTGAATAAGTGAGCGCAAGCGAGTGATTGAGACTTGTAAAAGATAATGTTTTTTAACAATACTTTTTAATATTACTTTTTAATAATACTTTTTAATAATACTACTGTTAATTTTGAATAGATTGACTAATAATTTAAATATCACAGATTTAAAACATTATTAATATAATTTATATCTTCTCTAAATAATAATAACAATTCTATGATATTCAATAAATAAATAAATCAGTCACATCACTGAATATGATACAGAATATTAGAATATGATAAAGTTTAATATATAAGATAACTATTTAAACTCTTTAATTATGTCAGATAATTGATCATTGAGTGCAACACTCTGATTAGAAAAAGATTCAGATATTAAAACTTTCTAATATAAAGTGAACTTAGTTGAAATATATGATTGATTTACTGTTTCAGTTTTATAAGATAATAAAGACAGTCTTAATCACTTATACATTAATACTGCAGTTAGTCTGATAAGTGTATAACAGTTTATTTACTTATCTTAAGAAGTAGTTGAATTATTTAAAAAGAAATTCAGTCTGAGATAATGCTATAGCACAGATTATTATTATTATTATTATTATTCTTTCATTATACTCATATGCAAGCGGAGCTTATGATGAGTCCTTGCGTGATGTTAAATACAGATCAAGTGTTGATTATACAGGAGAAAATACAGGTGTTGAGACCATGTCAAGATAACAAGAACATAGGAAAATACAAAGAAGTGACAATTAAATAGATGCAATAATAACTTCTCAGCTCAGGAACATAGAGTGATTCATTAAAGTGATTTGTACACCTCTGTATTTATTAGAAATCTGAGGTGCTTGAGTTCCGGATTTAATGTATTCTCTGCGGGTTTTGAACCCACGCGCCTTGATTTCCCACGCCAAGGTGCTACCAGGTGGCCGCATTAATCATTCAGCCACCAGGGCAGCACAGGCTATTATTACTGTAAGAGATAAACTGATATATTACTATAGTAAAACTGAACAATCTTTTACAGAGTATTATACTATAGCAGCTCTACTAGATCTCTTCTGTTGAGTTAATATCTACACTTCTCAAGATTGAACAGAGAAGAAATAAGACTCATATATTAAATTAATCTGAGACTACTATAATATCAACTATCAGAGATTTGAATGAGTAGATATTAAAGATGTAAAGACAGTGAAATACAATTCTCTAGTAAGTAATAATCTTTGATAACACTTTATATTATATAGAACTATAATACTAACTTTGAAATAGAACTTATATACATTGATTACAACTGAAAATCAGATAAAACTATATACTTATAAAACTGAATTTAATCACTATCTTTAAGATAATTCAATAAATTTACACATCAAATCAATTCTAAAGTTATGAAAAATTATTAAGAGTATATATTCAACTATTGTACTGATAGTATATAATATTCTAATAATTTCATTGACAGAGATGAGAATGAAGTGAAAGTTCAACTCAAGTTAATATATTTATCACTATTATCAGAGACAATTATAAGAAGAAATAATCAAGAAACTCATGATTATAAAATATAGAATTATCAGATAGTTTAATATCTCTGATCACAGTATATCAGAGAAGTGTAGTTTTCATGAGAAAGTAAAGAATAAACTTATATAAGAATGTATTTAGTTGTTTCATGAGTGTTATCAATAATTATTATCAAATTCTGATTATATAAGCAATCACTGAATGAACTGAATGAGACTGATTTTAATCTTCAGTCTCAGTCTTATTCTGATTTTGAAGAAATAATTATCTTTCACAGTTTATTCTGAGAAATTACTCTTATTTCACTGTTCTTGAATTAAATCTGAGCATTTTTCACATTATTTCTCTCAGAAATGATTCATTTTCAGATTTTTTTAAGACTTGATTCTGGTGAGACTTACACTAAGAAATGTATGAGATCAGATCAAATGAGATTAAATGTGAAATTTATAGTCTCAGTAATCACTCTAGTTAGATCTGATATTTATAATTAACTATCTCTTAGACTGACCGTGTGACCGTGTCTGGAACCAGAACCAGATTTTTTGATAGTTTCATTACCAATTTGACTGATCCCATTACACGGTTTTAACATTAGATAGTAGTCTCATACTGTCTCAGTGAGACTTACTGTCTACTCTTATCACATTTTTCAAATGAGACCATGATTTTCACTTCTCAATTTAAATTATTTTTATTGCTTTAAATGACTTTAAATCTCATTTGAGCGTTACCAAAAAGTGTTACTTTTTAAAAAATTAAAAATAGTCTAAAAAAAACCTTAAAATGTCTAAAAATAGTAACTTTATGTCAAGAATGGGACTAAATGAGATCAAATGAGACCACTTTCTTATTTTTTTCAAGTCATGATTTCATTTTAAGATCTGATATATAGTCACTTTACATGTTTTTTTGATAGCCAGTCCCAGCGGGATTCACGCCAAGAAATGTATGAGATCAGATCAAATGAGATCAAATGTAAAATTCATGATTCTGACAGTCAGTCTACTATCTCTTATATTTTAACTGATATCTGTATAAGATATATTGAGTAGTATTGAAGCATGTTCTATATTATATCAAGAAGATGAAGAATTATGATATATTGTATAAGAAAAAGATAGAAGATAGTCTAAGTTCTATAATATATTATAATTCAGACTGAGCAGAAGCAGATTCTTAATATAAATTAACTACTGACTATATTATATTAATTAACAGATTATCAATTTTATAACAGTTACAGAGACAGACATCTATTACTAAATTAATCACAGAAGCTGAATATATTACAGCTAGTAAGACAGCTTGTAAGATAATATAATTGAATGATATATTATATAACACTGAGTTGATAAATAATGAAAAAGTGAAAATATGCTTTATATTTATAAGTGAATAATAAGAGAGTAATTAATCTAGTGAAAGAAAAGTTCTTAATATAAAGATTATATTATATTAAGATTAAATATTATATTCTTTATAATTTAGTTGAAAAAGAGAAAATTATGATGAAACATGTTAATTCTACAGTAAATATAGCTGACAGTCTTATTAAGTCACTGATAAAGCCTGCATTTGAAGAATTTATTAAAAGAATTGATTTGAAAGAGATCAGAAAAGAATAATTAAATGATAATAATAATACAGTGAATCAATGAATTTTGCATATATTTCTTGATTTTTACAGTTATTGCTGTACAGATGCCTTTTCTAATAAGAAAATCAGAGTCTGATTGATGTAATTAATTATTGTGTTTTTGAAAGATTTGAGAATGAGAAAGGCTCTGAGTGACGGCTTATAGATTACAGTATAGCAAGAGAGAGTGTTAGTGATTACTACATTTACTCTTGAAGAATAACATTGTTATGTTGTAATCTAACTACACAAGTTACACTAAATGAATAGGTTGAGGTGGCACGTGACTAGAGTAGATGTAGTAATCATCAACACTCTTCCTTGCTACATCATGATCTATAAGCCGTCACCCGGGGCCTTTCTCATTCTCAAATCTTTTGAAAATGCAATAATAATTAATTACATCAATCAGACTCTGATTTTCTTATTAGAAAAGGCATTCATATAGTAATAACTGTAAAAATCAAGAAATACATGTAAAATTCACTGATTCACTGTATTATTATTATCATTCAATCATTTCTTTCTGATCTCTTTCAAATCAATTCTTTTGATAAAATCTTCAAACACAGGCTTTGTCAGTGGCTTGGTGAGCTTATCAGCTATGTTTACTGTAGAATCAACATGTTTCATCATGATTTCTTCTTTTTCAATCAAATTGTGAAGAATATAATATCTAATCTCAATGTGATATGATCTTTGTGTTAAGAATTCTCTCTTTGCTAGATTGATTGCTCTCTTATTATTAACTCATAGATACAAGCATATTTTCGCTTTTTCATTATTCATCAACTCAGTGTTATATAACAGGTTGTATTATCTGTTATACTCAATCAATAACTTGCACTCTCTCTAGTGAGAATGTCATTTCTGTTGAAAAGTGTTTTTCCACTCTCTGCCAGATTGATGAAGAATCTCATTACTGGCTTAACAGCTCATGTCATAGATGTGAAGGTTGAACATGTCATTTTTGCCTGGATATAAACTTTGTAGAATGATAAAGCTCATTAATCAATAATTCTCATCTCTAGATATAAGTCTGCTGCTATTTTTACAATATCTGCAGAATTTAGATGTTCTAGCTTTTAATGTCATTGCATCATCATAAGTTTGAATCAAGTCTTGATATATAATCAGTCTTTTCATCTCATAGATATCATTCTCATTTAATTTTACTGTAAATGAGAATATGTAATCAGGAGATATAATCAACATAGCATAATTATTCTCATATATTAACTGCTTATAGGTATAACTCTGATATACAAGCTTGCTCATACTCATGAGATTCACTTCTAGCTTCAGAACATAGCAGACATTATTTAACAGTATATCTGTTTCTTTCACTGAAATCTTCATATCTTTTATAGCTGTAGCAGAGATCACTGTTTCATCTATCATTTTCAACATTACTTTCATCTTCTGAGATTTTGCCATGACAAGATCTCTGTGAGATGTGATGTGAGTATCTGATTCAGAGTCTAGAATTCAGATATCTTTTTCTATCTAATCACTCACATAGGTCTTTTTCTTGATACAAAATACTTACTTTATAATATTGTGAACAGAAGCAGCATCTATATTCTCTGCATTCTTGTCTTTATTGTTATTCTTATCATGACTAGTAGAGTGTTTTTCAGAAAATTTCAATTAGTAATCTGTTTGAATGTGACTAATCTTCTGACAATAGTAACATATTTTAATAGTATTATTACTCTTTCTATTCAGCTTGATGAAATCTTTATTCTTATTCTCAGAGACCTTCTCCTTCTTCTTATCTTGAGTGTTATTTATAGAGGTCTTTTCATTGAAGATAAGAGGTTTGCCAGTAGCTGGCAATTGTAGAAGAATATCTTGACATAATTTCATAAAATTATCTTTGAGTGTTCTAGCATTCTTATTCTTCTCTATTACATTCATTCAATTCTTTATAAAAGATGATCAATCTTTACTAATCTCTGTAAGAAGTCTGTGAAAAAACATGAAATTTTCAATATTATATCTCAATCAGATATAATCAGTTCTGATTACAATTAAATATTTGATAAATACACAATCAGAATTCTTTGATTTTAACATTATCTTAATCAATTCTTAGAACAGACAAGTTCTGTAAATAGCAGGTCTCTCAGTGAAATTATTCTCTATAATAGACTATAGAGAATAAGCAGATAGTTGAGACTTCTTGAGTATAATAAAGTGAGATTTAATCTGCAGAGTAATTACAGATTATATATAATTATATAGTCAGATATTTCATTCTAATTAAAAATATTGTATATTTATACTGACATTCTTATCAGAATTAATCTGTTTATTATTAAGAATATTATCTATTTCAAATTATATTACTATAAGCAGAATCTTTTCTTTTCATATAGAATAATTTACAGAGTTAATAAGTATAACAGACTTCTTTATAAATCTTACTTAATCTCTGAATTTATTAAGAATCTTTATTAATACAGATATTCTACTCTTCTATTAAAGATAGTTTATTAAATCTGTACTAAACTCTTCATTTTTACTTCTATCTATCTTTATTCACTTAACTTCATGCTGAAGTCTTGCAATTTCTAGTCTTATATAAGTCTTCTCACTTACATAGTCATTGTCATTTCAGTTACTTAAGCTCTCTATATTATCTAATATCTCACTGATATCTTTAACTGAGTCTTTATATTTATTATTGAACTTGTCAGACTGTTCTTCTATAATTGTATTATCTGGCTCAAACATCTCAGAAGCTGTCTTTCAATTCATTATTAATATTGACAGTGATCTGTGATCTTGCATTTACTACTCTGATGTTTTCTCATTTCTCTGTCTTAAAGACATGTATTCTTTTATTAAGTCAGACATTCTCTCAGATCTTAGATTAATCATGAGTTCAATCACTCAATAAATCATCTAGGCACACTTGTAATGATGCGTGAAGATGTCAATTTAACACATTGTTGCAGTTATTCATTGCTTGCGAAGGGCTTCATAACCTCTTGAAGGATAATGTTGTTATGTTGTAATCTAACTACGCGAGTTACACTAAATGAATAGGGTTTGGGGGTGGCACGTGACTAGGGTAGGTGTAGTAATCACCAACACCTACCCTAGTCACGTGCCACCCCAACCTATCTACTAGGTAAAAGCGGGGCCTTCCGACTATCGCAATTGAGATAATGATCCTCTACACGGTGACTGTACTTATTGAATTGCTCCAAGAAGAACTCCAATTCACTGACGAGGCCAGGCACCACAATTGAATCACATACAGAGTACAGTCTGCAACGAGGGACTTATTAAAAGTCAGCACGAAAGGTCAAAGCGTGTTAGTGCCTGAGGCAGCAAAAAACTCGACCCACAGTGGTGAGAAGCATCCAGGTGCGCATTTCCTTGTAACAGTTCGTTCCACGTGTCAGACGGCGGCCGCTTTGCTTCGTTGACTTCGATTCCGGGTCATTCGATTATCTACTGAAACCGCTTTCTACAGGGGATGGAAGAAACAATCGCCGAGTTACGACTCCAACTTGAAGAACAGAGGCAGGCGCGAGAAGAAGCGGAGCGCCGAGAAGAGGAAGAGAGAAAAGCGCGAGAAGAGGCAGAAGAGCAACTGCAACCCAATACACTACTACGCCTCCTCGATCGCTGCCACCATTCTCTGTCTCAAGCGATCAAAGTTGAGACGGATGCGACCCTCACAACCCAGGGCGACGCGACCGACCCAGTAAACCGACTCTACCCCAAGCACATCATCCCTTGGCTTGGTTTTCCGGAACTACAGGAACAAGTCTGGGAGAAATTCGACCGCACCGCTGCGTTTACCTCGCGCCCGCTATTCCCTTCTGATACCCAAATCGATTATGTTGTTACGAATATCCAGAACGGATCGATCTATTCAGAAGCGTCACTTCGGAATTTTGAGCGAGACACGGTGGATAACTTTGTCGAAAAGGTCATTAACGCTTTGCGAGACGATGAACCCCTTCGACATGAGTTTGGAATCCAAGGCCGAGTCACCTTCTACGATCGCGCAAACCCATCGGAAACCTTGCTGGAGAACAGCCTGGAGCAAATGAACCTTCAGGACGCGCGGACACCCCAACGACCGGCGAACACTAGGCATGGAGGGTGCAGAGGAGGGGGAAGAGGCGGGGGAAGAGGAGCGGCGCAGAGACAGAAGAGGGATGGCACTGCACGAAGACGCAATCGGCGTGCGGACCAGTTCTGCGTGCACCTAGTGGCTGATGAACGACAAATACCAGTGTATGCAGTGGAGTTCAAAGCGCCGCACAAGGTGACAGTCCCCGAATTAGTGTCGGGTCTACACCAGATGGATCTGGCTCGCGATGTCATCGACCAAGAAGGTGACACATTTGAATTTTATGCCACCCGTCTTGTCGCCGCCGTGGTCACTCAAATATTCTCATACATGATCGATAGTGGAGTTCGATACGGCTACATCTGCACAGGGGAGGCCTTTGTTTTCCTGCATATCCCGGAAAATGACCCCACGATTGTTCAATATTTCTTGTGTATCCCGAATAAAGACGTGCGGCCGGACGATGAATTGCGCCTCCACCGGACCGCCATCGGCCAGGTGCTTGCGTTCACCCTTCAAGCGCTGGCCGCAGAAACTCCCCGTCAAGAGTGGTACGACATGGCACACAACAAGCTAACGACCTGGGAGGTTGAATACCTCGACGTGTTGAAGGAAATTCCTGAAACTCTACGTAAAGACCCGAGGTCCTCTAATTATCGGCCCTCGCATTGGAAACGAGATCGGAAAGTACACAACACACGCTCTCGCGCACGCTGTCAGCCAGATTCATCTACACCAAAGCACTCGTCGCCCGAAGGCAGTGACAGTGATCAAGAATCGCAATCGCCATCCGCCGCAGCAGCGTCGCGTAGCCGATTAAGCCGCAGCCGAGGTAACAACCGTCAATCAACGAAGGGAAGCGAAAGGGCACGAGCCGGCCGGGACAAAAAACAGACTTCTCAAAAAGACGGGCATTCTACTCGACCATACTGCACCATTGCCTGCATCCGTGGCATGGTCAACCGTGAACCTCTGGATAAAAAATGCCCCAACTGGAAACTCCACGGTGGTCAGAGACATTCTATGGGACCGCAGGTGTTCACACGCCAGCTTCACCATCAACTTGTCCGAAACCGAGACCTAGGCTTCGAGCAATTGCACATCTGTGGTCGGACAGGCTATCTCATGAAAGCTACCCTTCTATCACACGGATACACTGTGATCATTAAAGCTACCACAGTGGAGAAGGAGCATCGCCTTCAAACGGAGGTGAACAATTATCGTTACCTCAGGAGCTTGCAAGGGCATCAGATTCCCGTCTATCTTGGAGTCTTTCAGCCACGGGTCGCGTATTGGTACCATGGTGAATTAATGTCGCAGATGATGATTCTGAGCTGGTCTGGAACGCGGCTTCAGCATGTTATCAACGATGAGAATTCTAGCTTCTTTTACCAAGAGCGCGACAAAGCTCTAGCCGTGCTCCGATCGCACGGAGCTGTCCACAGCGACGGCGAGTGGCGCAATATGCTATGGGATGATCTGGGTGGGCGTTTGATTGTCATTGACTTGGAGGACATGAGATGGTTGAAGCGTCCTCGAACTCTAGAACCAATATCTGGAAACATGTGGCGTGCTCATCGCGTTGGGACGGAGGAAAAGCAGGCAAAGCCTCCTGTCCAACTCAACTGTCTGCATATGACGGTCCACGAATCCATAGGTCGACTGCGTTAGGTGACTCGGTTTGTATCTGCCCCACCAGGTCATGGAGTTGAAGGGAAATTTTTTATTTTTCTTCCATTTCGGCGCTACCACTGAATGGGCCGCTGTGGGATTAGCGCCTAAAACCCTTTGGATCGGCCGGGGAGGACAATATCTACTATAATTTAACAATCGCCAAGATACTCTTAAAAACCGCGTCACTCAACTGACCAAGCACCCTCTGCCACTCCTGGCTAGTGAAATTCCCTGTCCGCTCCTAGTCAGACCTAAATTGACAAGAACTCTGTAGAATGGTGGTAAATTTTCCAGAGATTTGACACTGAAGTGACTCATGATTGACTTTATTTACAGCTCAATGATAAAAATTGTAATGTTCAATATTATCTTCAAATCAAGCATTTCAATCTAACTCTTTAAGTGTCTGTTAACTTGACTATATATAAGTTATCAGTAATAATGAATGAAGCTCATAATCATATATTATGCAATTAAAACACTGAAGAAGAGAGATGTTAATAATCTCAATCTTTCAGCAGAGTAGAAGAGAGAAACTGAATTTTAAAACTCAGAGCTGTTAAATAAACTTCAGTGTAAAATTAATATTAATAAATACTTTATTACTAGACTGACTGTGTGACTGTGTCTGAGATCAGAATTAAACTTTATAGTTATTATATTATTTAAAAGCATTACTTCTGATTATAATTTATGTTTATTACAGTAATTTCAAATCATGTTATTTTAAATATTAAAGATCTCAGATTCACTTTTCAAATAAAAATCTAGTCTTAAATAAAGAATATATTTGAATTTTTAATCACATTTTTATTCTGATCTTATTATTAAGAATAGTATTAAATAAAATTATAAAATCATTTCTTACTTATATAATATTATTACATAGTACTCATTTATTGAAAATTTAATAGACAGTATTATTAAATATTATTACTTTTCTAAATATAGATTATAATTTATATAATTTTAATTAGAAAAAAATATAAAATACAAAAAAAATAAAAAAATAAAAAATAAAATAAAAACAAGAAAAAATTATAATGAAAAAAAAATAAAAAGAAAAAAAAATAAAAGAAAAAGAAAAAAATAAAAAATAAAAAGAAAAAAAATCAAGATTATAAAGTTATAGTACTTTTAAAATACTTACTTCTCAGAGTCTTTATAATATTTATTATTAACTGTGTATTTCTTATAGTAAGAGTAACACAGCTGTAATAAGTTATTATCTTAATATTATCTAATAAATAATCAGTATATATTTGTATAAATATGAATAATTAAAAATATATACTTAAAAAGTATAATCAGAATAAACTCTGCTATTACTTAAATAATATTAAGAATAGAATACTGAAATTAATAATTCTTTTCATTAATTTTATAAATAAGATATATGAAGATAATCTTAAGAAATATAAAATTCTATAACCTCTGATAAAAATAAATCTTACAGAAAGACTCTATTTTCATAATATCAGAGACTGAGTATTATTAAAAAGTGTTACTTTTATACAATATATATATACTTACTACAGTGCTTTATTCTCTGTATATGTGACTAAGAGTTATAGCTTTTTCATATTACACAGCTCTTTCTAAAATGCTGTTACTGATTTATAACTTATACAGTCTCTTAGTTCAGTATATACTATATATATATAGTTTTATATACTGAGGCCATGTTAATTATTATAATCTGATATAGTACTCACTTTTCACAGATCATATTTCATTTAATTAAGAGAGAAGAAAGAGAGAACACAACTGCTATTTTATTTAAAGAGAGAATGAGTAATTAAATCTGTAAAAGATAATTTAATTTCTTCTATATTTAAAATTTAATTAGTTTATACTCTTTAATTTAAGAGTTTCTAAGCCAGCGTGGCTCAGTTGATAAGACTGGTAATCAAGGCCGCATACATTAGAGATGTGTGAGTTCGAATCCCATCACTGGCATCTGCTACTTCTTACTCATGAAAGTCCTCATATAATAGAGACTGAGTCTAATTAGTAAGACTTAGTATGAGGTAGAACTCTCTACTGCAAGTCAAGTTACTAGTTAAGTGAGATTCTGTGAACACTTATCAGAGCTAGTATGAGATGTCAATGTCTCACTATTCTACTGTACACTTATCAAGGTTCTAATGATATAGAGTCAAGTCTAATGTAGTGATTATACACTACTTAAACAAGTCTCTAACTAGAACTGTCATTGAAGCCTAGCTTCTCTCTAAATATAGAGAATGATTTTAAAAATCATCTGACTAGCAGATCTAGACATGTATCTAGACTTTAGATAGAGCACTCTGATAGGCTAGAGCCTGCAAGCTCACTGTCAGTCTCTAATACTAGCAGAGAGAACTGCAGTCATCAAGTCTATGATTAGTTTCTAACACAGAGTGAGGTTATGACAGCTGATTGATAGGTCTATGAGCATCTAATAAGACTGAGATCAGCAATCAGAAGCTTGATATGTACATTATCAAGTGAGCAGTGACAGTCACTAACTAACATCTCTAGAAATTAGTGACTGGCCTGAGAGAATGAACACAGTGATCGGTTAATTATAGAGAGTTAAATGTAATTAGCTTAAGATGCATTCTGCGGGTGGCTAGCGCCCGTAGTTCTCTGATAGTCAAGCTGCTTTAAAAAGACTTAGAAATAGTCAGATTCATAATAATCAAATGAATCTTGAACTGATCTTAAACTCTGTTTTGAAAATTCAAAAGAGAAGAATATCAAAGCTGATAATTCATCTGCACTAAGTTCCTGCTCATATGAATATTCATGATAATGAATTAACTGATTCAGCTGTAAAAAAGAATGCAGAATTAAGCAGATCTATTCAAAAAATTATATTCTGATCTTTTATAAAGAGAAAAATAAAAGAATCTTATTTAAATAAGTGAAATGAAAGCTGACAGAAACAAAAGAAGAGTATACATTATTCAAGATTTGAAACAAAACTCAAGTAAAAATCTTGTTCAATTAAATATAAAAAGAAAATATTCTCATCTATAATACAGCTGAAACTAGAACATGGCTATTTCAAATCTTATATACAAAGATTTAATGATAGATTTAACTCAATAGAATGCTTATTCTATAATATAAATAAGAATTCTGAGCATATTGTAATGCACTGTGTATTATATAATAGTCTCAGAGTCAGATTGAAAGAGAAGTATAATCTAAATCAATTAAATATGAGATTCTTATTCTCAACTGAGACAGAAATTAAATACTTAATAGACTTTCTATCAGAAACTCAAGCAGCTATAAGAAAATGACTAAATTCAGAATTATCTGAATATGAAGAGAAGAAAATTAATCAGATATAGTCTGTTAAAACAGCTATACACTCTCTTTTAATAATTTGTTTTATTATAGTCTCTCTTTACTTTATCTTTTTCTTTATCTTTTTCTTTCAATTTCTTTCTATCTATCTATTTAATGTGTCTATCTTTGAGACTGTGTTCTTTTTCTCTTTTCTTTTGTCATGATATTGTCAAATGATTTCAAAGTATTAAAAGATGTTAAAACACTGCAATTTGTAAACAGTTTTTGTATTCTGAGCTGGAATTTTCTGATTTTGTATATCTGAAATTGATGAATGTATAATAGTTAACTTTACAGACATAGAAAAAACCCTGAGAACTAAAGTTCTCAGATAGATGTCATAGTCTCTGACTGCATACATCTATAATTGAAGAATAATAATAATAATAATAATAATTAAGAGTTTCTAAGAGTGTTTTAATAGTTTTCATATCAGCTTGAAATTAGTAATTGATTGAAGAAGAGAAAAGAGAGAAGAAAGAAATAAGAATAACTTATCTTTATAATATAAAAACAGAGAATTATTACAATTATTTACTCTAGTAATAAAGATCTGTTTTCTATATATATCTCTGATACAGATTATATAATAACTGTATACAAAGAATATTAACAGTATATGTATTAAATGAAGATACTATTACTATATAATACTGTAGCTGTTTCTATACATCTCTGAAAGCTGTTAATATTTTCTTTAAGTCTTTTTATATTTGATAAGTTAGTAATATATTTTAATACACTTTCTCTTTTATTATTATTATTATCATCATTATCATCATTATCATTATTATTATCATTATTACTATTATCATCATTATTAACATTATTATTATTATTATTATTATTATATTATTTCTGACTGTCTCTTCTATCTTTATCTCTCTTTAATACTTACTAAAATTAATTATATTATCTCTCTTTAAATATTCTGCAGTTCTGTGAATTATCAAGGCATGTAAGTACTGTCACAGATGAAGGAGAGAGAAGAAGAAGATATTTAAGTAAAAAAAGACAGATTGTAAGATATATTATAATATCTTAAAGAGACTTTATAAAAGAGTAAAATAATAATGATTTTAAGTAATACTTCTGATAGATTTAGACTGAACTAAGTATAGAAATAATACAGATAACATTATCTATAAAAGATTGAAAAAGAAGACAGTGAAAAGTCTTATACAGTAGCAGTGAAATCAGAAGAAGTTCTCAGAATAATTTAAGATTAAGATAAAGAGAGAGAGAGAGAAGAAGAGTATTACTATAAATAAGTAATAGTAGAAGAAGATTAAGAGAGTATTAAAGTAAGAGATAAAGAAGTTAAAACTGATAAGTTTTTTATTTATTAAGAGATAATGATTTTTAATAATACTTCTGTTCTCTAATTAATTAGCAGAAGCTGATAGAGAAGAAGAAGATTAAGATCTTATTCAGATCTTAAATGCACTTCATAATTCAGAATATTAAGAAGACAGCTCTGCTCTCTAAGTATATCAATCTGCTTATCACTGAGATAGAATCTAAGACAGTAGATCAGAAAATACAGGATTTTAAAATACAGATTAATCTGACTGAGAGAAAGTAGCAGAAACTCTTCTCTAAGAAGATAGTAAAGAGAGATTTTGAAATAGTTATTATCTTGAATGAGAAGAAGAAGAAGAAGAATGAGAATAAGAAGTAAATTATAAAGAATAATAAGAAGAATAACGCTCGATTTTTTGAATAAGAACCCGCCGATAGATCCATCGAAAAGCCCTCGATCATACAAGCATTTTGACCCCATCGCCGACCGCATACCCCGTGTGGTGGTGGAGTTATCCAGCCAAACGTGAACCAGACGTTGTTCGAAACTCCTGTGTGGGATTATCCCCCGTTCTCCCCTATCACACCACAACCCCGGGCCAAATTGCCATACAAATTGTAAGGTGAAAAGACCTAGCCATATGCACCAATCTTCTCGATTTTGGAAGATCCCCGATCTGTAATTGTGGAGATATCTGAGGAGCGACATCCGCGAAAACCCTGTCCATCTTTGATGTTCCAAAACATCAATGCCAAGTCCCACCCTCGTACCGCCCTTCCCAATCTGGCCCATCCCCGGCAGAAAAATACAAAAAAGATACCTCGGCAATAATATCAAGCACATAATCAATGGACACTTCTGAAGTGCAACCTCCGTGAATACCCTGTCTGTCTTCAGTGTATCTAGACATCAACGCCAAGTCTCACCCTTGTACTGCCCCTCTCAATCTGGCCCATCCCCAGCAGAACAATACAAAAAGATACCTTGGCAACAGTACTCAATACATAACCAGTGACAATGAGTCAACAGAACAAGTCAACAGCACATCAACAACTATAAATTTGTGGTTTGGAAGAACGTACGACCGTCGGATAATAACGCGGCCGCTTCCGAACTACTAGCGTACAAATGTAAAGGAGGCCATAGCAGCCACTAATTAATTTAGTGTATAATATTACAATATATAAGAAGCCGGTGTACACCTGTAATCATACACTGACTTAAGCAACCTTTGAATCACATCTGATAGCATGTCTAAAAACTGGTGAGAAGCACAGGCTTCTTCAGAGCATGATAATTCTATCTATGAAGTGATTCATAGTTATCATGTCAGTGTGATCTTAGAATGTTTTAAAAAGATAGCATATAAAGAGCAGTAAGTGAAAGAGTATCTAATTGATACTGCTTTACTTGTTAAGGAAAAACTTCACACTCAGATGAATGTCATGTATGTGAATGAATAAGATATGAGAAAAGAAATAAGAGTAGTAAATCAGATTCAAAGAAGACTACTCTTCACTTAAAGAAATAAAAGAGAGAAGTGACTATCACTGAAGTCATACAATGATAACAGAAATCATATAACAATATAGTAATATAATAATATAGTGATATAATAATACAGTAATATAACAATAGACATTGTATAATCAATAAGAAATCACTGAAATAAATATCTTCTCTAGCTGATATAAATAACACTCTTCTCTGCTATCTGAACTGAAAGATATACAGAATCTCTCAGAGAGTTTACTTAAAACAGTAAGAAAAGCAGCTGAAATCACTGAATCAGAATCAAAGCTCTGTACACATACAAGAATTCTAAACAAGATTGAGATCTTGTGTACACAGTGACAGACTGAGATGAAAGTTAAACAATAATTAATATTCACTGCAGATCAAGTATTCACTATGAAGAGCTTCACTAATATAATTATTATTATTAATAAGAATAGAGAAAACCAGATCTTAGATCTGCAGCAGAAGATTGAATATTTATATAGATAGATAACTACACTGAATCTGAAGATCTCATCATAATTATTCATAATCTCTTTAGAAGTATATACATTATCAGAGACTGCTGTGCAGAATAAGAATCTGAGTATAAAATACATTAAGCTAAGAGATTTACTGAAGCTATTAAGCTTTAATAACAACTGAAAGAATAATACTGTAATCAGCTGACTAAGTCAGATATGATTATATTATCAGATTGAATATAAACTCACAGATAGATAGTTAACAGAATTTTAACAAGTCTTAAGATCTATCATGTTTCTACATAGAAAAGCAAAGTTATTATAAATGACTGATGAAAAGATAAATCTTACAGACTTAGAGTGATATTCATTCTCATAAATATGAAATGAGTTTTTTAAATGAATCTTACACAACTTTGAGAAAGTAAATATATAAGATAAGCATTATAAATACTTCACTGAGTGTAGATAAGTGAGTAATCTTATATTATACTTCACATACTTCAGCTTATACTATCTTATATTGAATGAAGAGCTTTTAATATCTTTCTATTTACAGATCTTTATTCATAATCTTACATCTGAGTTAAGAGCAGAATGAAAATACTTAATCTCACAGTCAGACACAGTGAAGAAAGCATATAATATTCTCATTATACAGAAACAAGTGAGTCAATTATAATAGAAAATACTGTAATTAAGTATATCTCAGTGAAGAATGAGTAATCAGACTTCTATAATATAAGTTATACATCTGAATATAATAAATCTAAATCTGAATATCATTACTAAAGCACTGAATTCTCTGAAAAAGAAATTCTCTGAGTGAAAATCTTGATATTATGAGTATTAAGCTTGCTTTAACTATGAATGCTAAAATCATGATATAAAAGATTACACTCAGTGTGTGTAGTCAAGAGAAGCAAGAAAGTTAAAAAACTAACAGAATCAGTGAGCTCAGAGACACTTACTGATATTCTATGAAAAGTCTTCAAAGTGAAAGAGATATCTGTGTTAGATGACTGTCTGAATTCTGTAAATGCAAAGAAGAAGCAGGCTTTTGAATGAGATGTAGATGAGAATAATGAAGTGAACACTCATCTCAATGTCTTGAGATCTGAAATATTAATATATAGAGAATACTTGAGTAAGAATCAAGAGATGACTGTAAAAGTGTTAGCAGATACAGAAGCTTCTATATAATATATTAATAATTATATGATCTGAAGATTGAAAGAGATCTGCTAAGTGAAGAATTCTTAATATATAAGATTATCTGATAACTGATATTTGATATTATCTGTAAGAGTAAGAGTTTTCTTACACTTCAGAGAATGATCTTGCTATATTTAAGTGCAAGAGCTGCAGAATGTGAAATATGATCTTATTCTCAGACTTGATTGATTTCAAAGATTCAATCTGCAGATTCAATGATGTACATGTTATATACAGTTAACTGATAGAAAGAAAATGATTCATACAATTCTATTAACTGATATGAGAAGGACATTTCACATCTCTGATATAGAAGAATTAAATCTGCTTATACATTAACAAGTAAAGAGAATGATTTATAAGATCTTATCTGAAAGTATTCTGTATATCATATGAAATCTGAAAGTGAAGAAAATCAAGATAAAAGATATATAAGAGAATAAGTGTATAAAGAAGCTTCTGAAGAAGTATGAGAAGATCTTCTGAACAGATCTTTTATCAGAATTGTCACTGAAATGAGGATTTGTACATGAGATTAACACAGAGAATGCAAAACTCATCAATCAGAATGTATATTCTCTGTCACAGACATATCTCAAAGAACAGAAGTATCAGATCACTGATCTTCTAGAATATAGTCTTATATAACTCTTATCAAGTACATGAGGCTTTTCAGTTCTATTTATGAAAAAGACAGGTGAGAAGTGATGAATGTGTATTAATTATCAAGCACTTAATAAGCTTATAATCAAGAATGAATATTTACTGTCATGAATTTAATAACAGTTGAATACAGTCAGAAACACCTGATATCTATTGAAGATTAATCTTCTCTCAGAATACTGACAGATTTATATAAGTCAACTGTCAGTCTCATGAATCATGTTTAATATATAATGAGAGAAGTTCAAATTTCTGACAATGTTATTCAGTCTGATAAATGCACCTGTCATCTTTTAAATGATGATGAATACAATTCTTTATAAACAGAATGAAATCTTATATCTCATATATCTTGATAATATTCTAGTCTTTTCAAACTCATACAATGAATATCTGAAGTATCTTGATAAAGTGCTTACAACTCTGACATAGCATAAGCTCTATGTCAAATCAATTAAGTATGTGTTTGAAATGAAAGAGTTGAAGTTTATAGAATATGTAGTGAGTGATAACTGTATATATCTCATTCTGAAGAAATTGAATGTCATAGTAAATTAACTGCAGCTGAGAAATATACATTATATATAACAGTTTCTTGAGTTAGTCTCATATTACTGCAGATTCATCAAGGATTTTGCATGAATATCTGCATCACTCTCAGATCTCTTAAGAGAAACAGATATAAATCTGTGAAAGAAGAAGTTTTATTCAATTATCTGAAATACTGTGTGTAAAGAGACTTTTCTCACACTGAGAAAATGTGTAACAATATTCTCAGTGCTTATTCAATCAGATTGTGATAAATCTTTCTACATTGAGATGAATGCATTTAAATAAGCTATCAGAGACACTCTTCTACAGATGAGTAAGAACAGCAAGCTGCACTCAGTGATGTATAATGATAGAAAACTATCAGACACTGAGCTCAATTATTCAGTGTATGAAAAGAAATTACTAGTGATCAAGCACATACTGATATTATGAGATAGATATATTAACAACAGGCATACAACAACAGTGATCACAGATTATAAAAGTCTCATCTATCTATAATTAATGATAAAATCTTTTAAATACTTAGCACATTGAATCTCAGAGTTCTAAGTGTATAATCTTCATATTAAATACTGAAAGAAATCAGATGCAGTAGTATCTGATGCAATCAGTTACAGACCTGATTTCATGAATAAGAGTTATGTGAATCAGGTATAAGAGATATTCATATTAAACACACTGAGAGAATGCAAGGAATCAGAATGAGTGAATATCATGATCTCTCACTTGAAGAATGATAAGATGTTGAATGATAAGTATCTTATAAGAGTAGTAGAAGAGATACTTCTGAACTTCAAGCTGAGAAAATTGAGAAATGAAAATGATGTTATGCTTTACTGCAATCTAGAATATACAGAAGCTCTCTATCTAGAATCTTCATTTAAATGTGACTTGATGACTCACATGCACAAGGAATTCAGTCACTTAGAAAGCTCTGAACTCATAAGTGTACTCAAATCAAGAGTATACTGATTAAGTATGACTGAGAACATTCAGATGTACACTTATAAGTGCCTGAATTGTCAGATTATGAAAGAATCTAAGAAAGAGTTAGAATGTGAGAAAGTGCAACATCAGATGAAGTGTATGATATAACTGTTTAAATGATAAGAGATGAATCTCATAGACATATTACTGTGAATATCAAATGAAAACTGATGAATAATCACCACTATTGATTATGCTACTGACTGACCAGTTGCAAAAGCAGTTTCAGAAATGACAGAGAAGATGATGACAAAGTTTCTATATAATAAGATCTATGTCAACTATGGAATGCTGCATGAGATTCTAACTGATAACAGTGTGAACCTTGTAGAAGAAGTGATAAGACATTTCATAAGTCAGTTACAGACAAGATATTATAGAATAACATCATATCATCTGTGAATGAATGAGAAGATGAAATACTTGAATGAAATCTTAGACAACATGCTGATGAAATATTTAGTGAGCAAGCCTACAAGACTATGAGATGAATATCTCAGACAGGTGCTACTGGCCATGCGGATTCAACAGCATGCAGTCTTCAAGTGTTTATCATTCTACCTGTTGTATGAATTGCATCCGCGCATCCCGGAGAATGCTTCAGAAAAGATGAGAAAGAAAACAGTAGTTGCAGACACAGCAGAAACAGCAGTTACAGATGCAACAGTCACAGATACAGAATCAAGATTGAAAGAGATCAGTCACACACATACAAAAGCTAATGAGTTACTTCTGAACTGAGCAATTCAATTGAAAAGAATACAAGACTCACTTGTTAAGAAATTAAGTCTCAAGATAAGAATATAAGTTCTCATATATAATGAGAGTTCTGAGAAGTTTCAATCTAAGTAATTTGAGCTATATAAAATACTCAAATCACATTCTCTGAGAATATACACATTGAAAGAATCAGAGAGACAGATCTTATACAACTTAATTAATAATTCATGACTTATGAAAGTAAAGATGCAAGACCTGAGTAAATTATAATTATTCACAGCACTATCATCAGTATTGAAAAAGAAGAGACTTATAATTAAAAAGTCTTACAAAGTAAGAGAAATCATAGATGTTTACAAATCAGATAATCTCACTTATTCTGATCTTTTCACAATTATAAGAAAAGAATGAGAAGAAATGAAGAAATCAGATAAACATCACACTTCAATAAGTAATGAAACTGTAGCTGATTGTATGATAACACACTGTAGACAGTGAGTACAATGTGGCAAAGAGCAGTCTCAGAGTGACAGACTTATACATGAGTCAGATCATAGAAGAAAAAGAAATTCAGAGTTGAATTTGACTGTTTACATCAGTTCAATTATAAAGATCACAGAGAATAAACTATCTGAAACATTTATAAACATATGAAATCAAGTCATCTTGACTTCTGAAGATGCTCAGAGATTGAGTAAGATTAGTTTTAATAAGCTGTTTACTGTAGTAATCTGAGCAGATGAAGAGAGACAGTATAATATATAAGACAGAATCACAAAAGATGAAAGCTGCTGAACCTAGTCACTGAATGCTGTATTATATAGAGATTGTGTAAGAGTAGTGACTAGCAGATAAAGAAAAAGTGTAAGAAAAGAAAAGAGATAATGAATTGATTATCAACTGTAAGAGTCAGCTGCAAAAGACAAATGTTATTATACATACTTTATTCATTTTCATACATCACACATTTAATCTATTTTCAATATCACATCATCTGAAAAACACTAAAAAAGAAAATCTCAAAACTCAAGGTCTGCAAGGAATTCAAGAGCTGTAAGCTGCTCTTGTAATAACACTGTGCATATCTCTGATTTCTCTATCACTCTGCATACAACATTAATATTATTTATCACAAGATTGACTGAAATGCCAATATAGAAATATGTACATGTATGTGTAGAGAAATTGAAGAAGAGCACAGAATCTGCAGAATCAGAAGTCAGAACAGAGAGAATGAAGATGAAAGAAATAGAAGAAGAAGAAGACACAGAATCAGATAAATAACAGCAGAAGTCATTCAGAGCTGAATGCTTACAATCTGATGTGCACACAATCTTCTCTGCAGAGATGAGAGAGAAAATGACAGAAGAAGCTTGAAGATGAAAGAAGATAGTCTCTGCAGCATTATCATCTTCAATTAGAATGACCTCTGACACTGAAGCAACTAAGAACCATTGTTAGCATATGAAAATCAAAAAATCAGAGATGAGAACAGTTACTGAATGAACACTCACTGACCTTAGAGTTGTACATGCAATTACAACATGCATAAGACTCCTCAGAAAGAGAGAGAGAAACATGAGAGAATGCAGAAAGCAGAACACAGTATACAAACAGCTCATGCTCATGACAATATCTCAGACAAGATGTATGAGCCTCATGCCCGCAGGTGTAAAAGAGTATGACATCTGTGTTTCTGTTCTCAAAAACACAGATATTCTTCACCTGTATAATGAAGTTAAACAACAAATATCAGAGAATAGGCTGATATGAGTCAATCATGTCAAAGATATTTATCAGAGTGAATGTACCTGTAATATTGAATTTAATGATTATGAAAAGTTTCTTAATATCTGTGAATGCTATGACTTTGTACACAGTAAAACTTATAACAATTTTCTGTAAGAACAGAAAAATCAGTATCAGAAAGAAAAGATGAAAAAGAAAAAGACTTATAATTTTAACACTGTTGAGAGAGAGAGTGATTCTCTGATATGAATAAACAATTATCTCATCATAAATATTTAAAATAAATGTAATAATCAGCATCTACAACTGAGCTTCAGATAGTCATATTATACACAGTCTTTATACAATAAATTGTTCTAGAAGTCAGTAAGAAAGATGAGAGTATACATGCTGATAAACATGGTTCATTAAGCCTATGCAACATCTTCTTGAAATGAGAAGAGCTGATAATGAAAGTAGAGACAGTAAAACCAGAGGTTATGGAAACAGAAGTAGCAGAAGCGGGAGAATCAGACACAGAAGCAGATGTAGAAGATTGAGAAAGAGTGACAGAGAAAGAAACAGAGAGAGCAGAGAGAGATATAGAAGACTCAGTTATACATGATACAGACAATTTCTTCATTATCACATTCTTCAAGTTCTCAATCAATGATTCAATACTGAGTTCACTATCATCAGTAAATATGAATCTGTCAACATATGAAGATTCTATATGAATAAAAACAACATATCAGCATCTGCATTCATATAAAATCATGTCAGAAAACATGATCAGAAACTCACTGAGAAGGAAACAGTCAAGAATATATAAGAAGATAGAGAAGATATGTCATTTATAATAGTACATTCTGACAATTGTTAGAAGATAAACAAGTTCTGATCATGTTTCACAATATATTACACTTACTGCTAACAAACTGCTCAGTATGAGCACTACAAGAACACTTGTTGTGAGAACAGAAGATCATTATCAGAAACACATATAATGTAATAGATGAACAGATGAAAAGAGTTGAACAGAAGAAGGAATAGAAATCTTGAATGAGATAATGATGTTTAATGATGACAATGATGAAGATGATAGTTGAAGAATGAGAAAAGTTAGTGAATAAGTAATGTAATATAGTGAAAGTTTCTTTGTGAGAGTGTATATGAAACACTAGCTGAATCAGAGATAGACTATACAATCATGAAATGCTAGTGATAAGCTAATCTGCATGAAGTTAGAGTGTATGACATGATCATATGAGTGTGACTGAATCTGGTGAGAAAGAATGTGATTCAGAAGAACATACAACTATTGAATAATAACACAGCTACTTCCGAACTACTAGTGTACAAATGTAAAGAGAGTCATAGCAGTCACTAATTAATTTAGTGTACAATATTACAATATATAAGAAGCCGGCGTACACCTGTAATCGTATGCTGGCTTAAGCAACCTTTGAATCACAAATTCAGTATATCTCAAGGTCTGACTGAGCCTTTGATTCCTGCATAGTGAGATATATTAAATCTAGTTTTAATATCTTAATATTCAATAGATTCTGTAAGAGATTGAGAACAGCAACACTAGATTTCTATTGAATTTGAGAATTAACTCTATATTGATATAATCATTGATAAAGTCTTCTATTTTGAGATATAAATAATCAGTTCCTCTACATCTCACTGACAATATTTATATTATTATATAGAAACAGACTTATATTCTCTATAATATCAAGATTCTGAAGAGAGAAAGTCTTGATAGAGAGTATATAGTAGTGTATATCTTAGCAGTTTCTATCTCATTCTTCTGCAGCAGTTAATGCAAAAAAAAAAAAAAAGATCTTAGAAATAGTTTTTTACTTCTCTTGAAAAAGTAAGATGTTTTTCTCTGGATTTTATACAATATTCTTACAAAGAATTAAAAACAGAGTTATTTTCTGTTATAATTTCATATTCTTTTAAGTAAGAATTACTTTTTCAGTGACTGAAGAGCTTTCATTAATACTTAATTCTCTTTTACACTCTTTATTAACTGATTTGAGTTGCATACTTGTTGTGTGAGAAGAATTGAATAATTTAGAATAAAATTGAATAGTTTTAATCAATTTCTCTGCAAAAAATTGACTTATTTTTTATCAGTTTTTCTCTCAAAAACTGTCATATTATCTGATTTATTATTAATTAATATCATACTTTTTCTCACTGTATCTTAAGAAAGAGTTTGTAAAGATTTTATTGATTTATCTTAAAAATCAATTTTAGTTTATTAGATTCTCTTCAAAAATCTAACCTAGTTACTGAACTAGTGTGAAAAAAAATCAGATATTTTATATATAAAAGTCTTTCATTCTTCTTTTGAAACAGTCTGACTAACTTTTCAATTGAAAATAGACTAATAAATCTCTCAACTGAAACAGTCTGATCAACTTTTCATTTGAAAATAGATTAATAAACCTCTCAATTGAAACAGTCTGATCAGCTTTTCATTCAGTGAGTAAAATGAGTTCAAGAGTACAGTCAGTTAATGTGAAAAAAGATGTTTTTCCAGATACTGTTTCTGAGATTGAAATTCTAAAGAGAAGAAAGAAGGAAGAAATAGAGAAACAACAAGTTCTTGAAATATAGAAACTGGAAAAAGCAAGCAAAATTCTTGAAAAACAGTGTCTGAGTGAGAAGAATGAAGAATTTCTGTTAATTCTTCATACTCAGGCTAGACAACTACAAGAAGTGATCAAGTTCAAACTTGGAATTTCAAACATAATTTAAAAAACATTGAAATCTTCTAGTACAGTCACTGACTCTTTTCTATCTTCTACTTCTTCATCTTCTTCTTCAAATCAGAAGAAAATATATGCTCAAGTAGCAGAATCTGCTGTCTCTAAATCTGCTAGTTCAAAACCTGCTCAAAATTCTGAGAAAACTGAGAAGAATATTACTCAGATCTCTGTTCATAGAAAGAAAAAAAAAGAAATGTAAAAAGAGAAGAACTTTCAAATCTTCAGAAATAGAAGACTTATTCTCAAAGTCTCAAATCAGAAGATCTTGTAAAAAAACAAGTTAAACTCAAATCTCATTTTCAGAATTAGAAATGAAATTAATCAGCAGTTCTTTTCTCAGTTAATGATTGATATTGAAGTTCAAAAATCAGTTATATCTTCAATTGAGTCATCTTTCTTTGAAAATTCTATTATTTTAACTATAATGTCTGAATTCAGTGCAGAATTCCTAATTCAGAATGAGAATCTCTGAAAATTAGTAATAGAATCTCTACTGAATACAATAATTCTATCTGAGAGAGATGAAAAGTGAGATAAATTCATTCTTTATGATATTTCAGTTGAAATTTTTGACTGTGAGAAAGAAATGCTACTTCTTAAAAATGAATTAGAAGAATACAATTCTATTCAACTGAGAAAAGAGCCTGTATGACTTAATTCAATTGAGTTCAGACAGAGTAGAAGAAATGTCTCTGTTCTAATGTATATAAAGACACTTGAACAATCAAGAATCTCTGAAGTAAGAGTAGCAGATTTGAAAATGAGAGTTCATGAATACAAAGACTCAAGAATGAATCTCAAAGCTTAAACACAGTGTTCAAACTATCAAAGATATGAACACTTTGTAATCTCTTGTTTCAGAGACTCAAAATATGCATTCTGTGCTAGAGATCATAAAACTAGTGAGTATAAATGTGAAATATGCTTAAAAAGAGATGAAATATGTTAACATACTCTGCTTAAGTGCTTTAATTGCAAAGAAAAACATGCATCTAGCTTGAAAGAATGTGTATCTACTTCAAGAACTCAGAAGAACTGAAGAAAAGATGAAGCTTAAAGTGAATCTAAAACTGAAGAGAAAAGTCAAGCTAGTAAATCTGCAACTGTAAACTTAAAAAGAAGAAATTCTCAACTATCTAGATCTTCAAACTTCAATTCTTCAGCTAAGTGTAAACAGAATTTGAATTCTCAAATTTCTGTTAAGATTAGAGAATTGAGAAATGACTCTGATGATAAACTAGATATAATGCAAGCAGTTAAGATTTCTACTTTTCAAAATTGTTATAATCTACTATCTGATGATAGAGATTAGATTCTACTCTATCTCTACTCTCTCTTAGTATGAATATACAATAAAAATAACAAAAAAAGTTTAAAAACCCTTCAAAAATCACATTTATTTAAAATAATGTGAATAGAAACTCAAATTGCATTTATTCTTATCTTCAGATTGCATTTGAATAAAAAGTTGACTTTGTACTTCTTCAAGAATCAAACTTTGATACTGAGCAAAAGTACATCATTTCTCATTCAAGCTATTACTGCTTTCTTTCTGAAAAATCTGAGATAAAATCAAGAGTAGTAATCTATGAGAGAAAAAGATCAAGATATCAATTTAATCTGAGATTTGATATCATATCTGACTCTGATATTCTAGTGAGTGACATTATAGATAAAGACAATGAGTTTGATACTATTCAACTTATAAATATCTATAATGAAAAATCATTGAAAGAAAACAATAATACCTGAATAATTGACAGAGAATTTTTGAATATAACTCTCTTAAAAAACTCTATAATTATAGAAGACTTCAATGCACATCATCTCTGATGAAACTCAGAGTGTATAAGAGCAGTAAGAGCAGATAAACTGATTGAATGAACTTTTGAGTATTTAATAGATTTAGTTAACAAGTCTGATCAACAAACATTCTTTAGAAAAGATATAAAACAGAAATCTATTATAGATCTAACTTTCATATCATAAAATCTAATTGAAAAAAGACTTATAAACTGGTTTATTGATTCAAATGAAACATCAGAATCAGATCATGAGATTATTCAATTTGATATTGAACTGAGTGAAAAACAAAGAAGTGAAAATTCTCTTCTCTCTAATCAGTATAACTTTGAAAAAGCTGATTGAAAAGCAGCTGAAGAAAGAGTAAAACAGCTGAAATCTGAAAGACAGAGTGAGCTCTATTGAAATCAAAGTCAAGTTATCTCAAATGAAATGCTTGAGAATAGAGTAAAGCTGATTATATCTATTCTTCTAACAAGTATTGAAGAAAATATTTCAAAGAAAAAGTCTTCTGAGTATTTCAAATCTTGATGAAATGAGAATATCACTTCTAAAAGAAAGCAATTAATCACTGCTAAGAGAGATTAAAAGAATAACTTAATATCTGATAAAGAGTTCAAAGCTATTTGAAATGAATATTTTTCAGATATTAAAAAAGCTAAAACAGATTGCTGAAACAAATTTCTTGAAGAAGTATAAGAAAAAGAAGTTTTTAAAGTCTTCAACTATACTAAAACAAGAAGTGTAGTAAAGCTTTCAATCTTAGAATATGAATTTCAGAATGAATTGTATACAGTAAACTCTTTTGAGAAAAAATGTCAAGCTTTTATAAGAATTCTCTTTCAAAACTTATCACATTTAGAAGAGAAGAATATGTCATTTCATGAATATATTGATAAGAATAACTGGGAATGATCTGAGCTTACATATAATGAACTAGAGTCAGCAATATGCTCAAGTTCAATTAAAACTGCTGCAGAGCCTGATTCAATTAATCACTTAATTATTTAAAACACATATTTCTACTTGAAGAATGAATATTTTGAGCTCTTTTTCAATCTCTTAAAAAATGATTATTATTCTGAATGCTGAAGAGAAGCTATTGAAGTAATTCTTACAAAATCTAATAGAAAAGCTTCAATTTCTAAGTTATATAGAGTAATATCTCTGTTGAACTGTTTGAGAAAAATTCTAGAAAAGATAATAGCTACTAGATTATCTTTTATAAGCTCTATTAGTGATTCTCTTCTATTTAATGAATAAATGAGAGATAGAAAACAATGTTCTATAATTGATACTGTTCTCTCAGTTATTCATGATATTCAAGTAGCAAAGCATGAAGACCTGGTCTCAACTGCAGTTTTTATTGATATAAAAGATGTATTTAATCATGTTTCAAAGTCTAAGATGATTCAAACTTTGAAGATGTTAAAACTGTCACTTTCTCTAATAAAATGAGTTAATTATTTCATGTCTAAAAGAATTATACAACTATTCTTTGATGAAAGAAAATAAGATAAAACTGAGATAAAAAATAGAAGTATCACAAGAATCTTCAATCTCATCTGTTTTATTTGCAATATACACTGTATATCTATTCAAGAATAGAGAGATGAAAATAGTGAGATCTTCAAGTTATATAGATGATATTGATCTACTCTACAGTTCAAAGACAATCAAAGAGAATTTAGAAGTGATTGAGAAAGCAGTAAAGAAAATCTTTGTTAGAGCAGATATCAATCTAATTCAATTTGATATGAATAAAACTGAGTTAATTCACTTTTTTTCCAGGTTTAATGAGAAAGAACTAAGTCTAACTCTTTTGAATAAAGAGATTAAACTTAGTTTGAATGTCAAATGACTAGGAGTATGAGAGTAAGAGTCTCAGAGCTTTAAGTATTAACAGATTCTGTCAAGACTGAGAAGGTCTCTCTTACTCATCTGTAAAAGAAGATGAAAGTGTGAATCTCTGAGATGAAAAAACATCTCAGAATGACTGATCTTAAGAAGAAGTCAGTTAATATCATTATTGAAAGTGCTGCAGAGATCAATCACTGATTAAAGAGAATCTCACTTCAGTTGAAGCAGATAACTGAGATGCTTTATAAGTTAATAAGTTAATAATTCTAGTATCTCTTATACTCTTCTACAGTATACATGCTTTTCTGTAGCATGCTTCTCTGCAGTACTGCAGTGCTAACTTCTCAGCAGATAAAGATGCTAATATTAGAGACTTCAATAGTAAAGAATGAGTTTAGTGAGAATGTAGTTATTAATAAGTAGATTCTGAGATTTCTTCTTTTTACTTTTTCAGCAGACTGCAGTCTTATTAGAATAGTAGCAGCTCACAGATTAATAATATTGATCTTTTTATTAATTTCAAATATCTCTTTTCTCTAACTGCTTCAGAAATTTTACACTTGTGTAGTCTTATTAAACTTCTAAAAAACTCTTTGAGAGAAAATAGAAGAAGAGTGTTACAGAGCTCACAAGACATCAGCTTATCACTATGAGATTATTTCTAAAAAACCTCTTAAGAAACAATGAGAAGTCTCAAGCAGTATTTCTTACTCAATATCTCTGATATGTAATAGAGCAGTCTCTACTAGTCATCTTATAGCTTATAATCTTCTTCTCAGCATTTTTCAAATACTTAAACAGTTCTCATAAATTCTCTGACAATGAATAATCTTCTCATTTAATGAGATATTGAAGCTTATTATAATATATTCACTTATTTAATATTTTCTTCACAAGATATTCAGTATCACTCTCAATCTTAATATTATGTGACTGAGACAGCTTCATTCTGAGACATTGCTTATAGAACTTTAAATAGAATATGTAAAAAACAGAATGAATTAATTTCAATTCTGTGAGTAATTTTAACTTATATATCTGCTTACTCATTACTCTTATTACTGAGAAAGGTTCTAGTCATCACTCACTGAGCTTTTTACACAGTCTTATTGTCTTGATGTTCTTTGCTGAAAGTAGTACTTGATTCTCTATCAAGAACTTCATTGAAAGATGTTTTCAATTATAGTATTTCATCTATTACTTCTGAGTGTGATAGATGCTTTTCACTGTCTTCTCATGAATTTTATTCAAAAGTTTTAATCTCACTTTTACTTCTAATACTGAGAGATACTCTGTTCTCTGTATCTGTTCAATATTCTAACTATCTATCTTCTTCTTTGAAACATTATCTGTGACATCACTGAGTAATAAAGAATTATATTTATAATAAGCATAGAAAGAAGATATCTTTAGAATTACATTCTTTGTATTGTTATATATAAATTCAGTGATCAGAAGATGTTTGAGTCAATCATTCTAATAATATAAATAGAACACTCAAAGATACTGTTCTAGTGTCTGATTCTGATATTCAGTCTGATCATCTGTCTGCAAATGAAATACAGTACTAAGAAGATATTCTATTATAAGATGATAGTAAAAAGCTGATCAGTATTTACTGATAAAGAGAAATTCTCAATCTGTTATCAATAATTTTGAAGCACTGTGATCATGAATGATGATATCTAAAAATAGATCAGTCAATTCAGAGGCTTTAATCTTTTTATAAGTAAAGATATATTTGATCATCTTCATTATTATTATTATTATTATTCTTCAATTATAGATGTATGCAGTCAGAGACTATGACATCTATCTGAGAACTTTTAATTCTCAGAGTTTTTCCTATATCTGTAAAGTTAACTATTATACATTCATCAATTTCAGATATGCAAAATCAGAAAATTCCAGCTCAGAATACAAAAACTGTTTACAAATTGCAGTGTTTTAACATCTTCTTATGGTTCGGAAGAACGTACAACCGTCGGATAATAACGCAGCCGCTTCCGAACTACTAGCGTACGCGTACAAATGTAAAGAGGCCCTAGCAGCCGCTAATTAATTTAGTGTACAAGATTCAATATATAAGAAGCCGGCATACACCTGTAATCATACACTGGCTTAAGCAATCTTTGAATCACATCTGATAGCATGTCTAAAAACTAGTGAGAAGTGCAGGCTCCTCCAGAGCATGATAATTCTGTCTATGAAGTGATTCATAGTTATTATGCCAGTGTGGTTCTAGAAAACACCTCAAAAGATAGCATATGAAGAGCAGTGAGTGAAAGAGCATTCAATTAATGCTGCTTCACTTGTTAAGGGAAAACTCCATGCCCAGGCGCATGCCACATATGAGACACGAATGAATGAGATGTGAGAAAGAGAATGAGAGTGATGAACCAGATTCAAAGAAGTTCACTCCCTACTCAAAAGAAGAATAAAAGAGAGAGTGGCCATCACCAGAGTCATATGATGATAACAGAAATCATATAACAATATAATAATACAGTGATATAACAATAGACATTATACAATCAACAAGAAAACCACTGAAATGAATATCTCTTCTAGTCAATATGAATAACACTCTTCTCTGCTACCTGAATCAGAAGGTATGCAGAACCTCTTAGAGGAATTACTTAAAGCAGTAAGAAAAGCAGCTGAGATAGCTGAACTGAAATCAAAGCTTCATACATGTACAAGGATTCTAAATGAAATTGAGGCCTTGCATACACAGTGGCAGACTGAGGTGAAAGTTAAACAACAATTAGTATTCACTGTAGATCAAGTATTCACTATGAAGAGCTTCACTGACACAATCATCATCATTAATAAGAATAGAGAAAACCAGATCTTAGGCCTGTAGCAGAAGATTGAATGTTTACACAGACAGATGACTATACTGAACCTGAAGATTCTATCACAATCATTTACAATCTCTTCAGAAGTATACACATTATTGAAGACTGCTGCACAGAATGAGAATCTGAGCATGAAATACATCAAGTCAGAAAATCTGCTGAAGCTATCAAGCTTCAATAACAATCAAAAAAATAATGCTGCAATCAGCTGACTAAGTCAGATACAATCATATTATCAGATCAAACATGAACTTACAGACAGACAGTTAACAGAATTCTAACAAGTCTTAAGATCTGTCACATTTCTACACAGAAAAGTGAAGTCATTATGAATGACTGATGAAAAGATGAATCTCACAGACTCAGAGCAATATTCATTCTCATGAACATGAAATGAGTTTTTCAAATGAATCTTGTATAACTTTGAGAAAGTGAATATATGAGATAAGTGTTACAAACACTTCACTGAGTGTAGACAAGTGAGTGATCTTACATTATACTTCACACACTTCAGTTTACACTATCTCATGTTAAATGAAGAGCTTTCAACATCTTTCTGTTTACAGATCTTCATTCATGATCTTATACTCAAGTTGAGAGCAGAATGAAAATACTTAACCTCATAATCAGACACAGTGAAAGAAGCATATAACATTCTCATTGTATGAGAATAAGTAAGTCAATTGTAACAGAAAATACTGTAATTGAGTATATCTCAGTGAAGAACAAGTAATCAGACTTCTATAACACAAGTCACATATCTGAATATAATGAATCTAGATCTGAATGCTGTTGCTAAAGCACTGAATCCTCTGAAAAAGAGATCTTCTAAGTGAAAACCTTGATATCATAAGCATCAAGCTTGCTTCAACTGCAGACATCAAAATCATGATGCAAAAGATTGCACTCAGTGTGCATAGTCAAGAGAAGTAAGAGAGTCAAAAAACTAGCAGAATCAGTGAGCTTGAAGACACTCACTGATATTCTATGAAAAGTCTTCAAAGTGAAAGAGATGCTCATATTAGATAATTCTCTGAATTCTGTAAATGCAAAGAAGAAGCAGGCTTCTGAATGAGATGCAGATAAGAATGATGAAGTGAATACTCATCTCAATGCCTTGAGGCCTGAAATGTTAATGTATAGAGAGCACTTGAGTAAGAATTGAGAGATGGCTGCAAAAGTGTTAGCAGATACAGAAGCTTCTACATAATATATTAATGATTATATAATCTGAAGATTAAAAGAGGTTCACTGAGTGAAGAATTTCTGATACATAAGATTATCTGATAATTAATATTTGATATCATCTGCAAGAGTAAGAGTTCTCTTGTACTTTGAAGAATGATCTTGCTATATTTGAGTGTGAGAGCTGCAGAACATGAAATATAATCTTATTCTCAGACTTAATTAATTTCAAAGGTTCAATTCACAGATTCAATGATGTACATATCATATGCAGTTGACTGATAGAAAGAAAATGATTCATACAATCCTATCAACTGATATGAGAAGGACATTTCATATCTCTGATATAGAAGAATTAAATCTGCTTACACATCAATAAGCAAAGAGAATGATTTACAAGACCTCATTCAAAAGCATTCTGTATGTTATACAGGACCCAGAAGCAGAGAAAACTAAGATAAAGAATATATGAGAGAATAAGTATATGAAGAAGCTTCTGAAGAAGTATAGAAAGATCTTCTGAACAGATCTTTCATCAGAATTGTCACTGAAATGAGAATTCATACATGAGATTGACACAGAGAATGCAAAACCAGTCAATCAGAATGTATACCCTCTGTCACAAACACACCTCAAAGAACAGAAGTGTCAGATCATCAATCTTCTAGAATATGATCTCATACAATTCTCATTAAGCATGTGAGGCTTTCCAGTTCTATTTATGAAAAAGATGAGTGAAGAGTGATGAATGTGTATCAATTATTAAGCACTTAACAAGCTTATGATTAAGAATGAATATTCACTGTCACAGATTCAACAACAGTTGAATACAGTCAGAAATACCTGATATCTATTGAAGATCAATCTTCTCTCAGAATACTGACAGATCTGTGTAGATAAACTGTCAGTTCTGTGAACTGTATTTAATATGCAATGAGAGAAGTTCAAATTCCTAGTAATACTATTCAGTCTGATAAATGCATCTATCATCTTTCAAATGATGATGAATACAATTCTTTATAAATAGAATGAAATCTCATATCTTGTATATCTCAATGACATTCTAGTCTTTTCAAACTCATACAATGAACATCTGAAGCATCTTGATAAAGTACTTACAACTCTGACAGAGTATAAGCTCTATGTCAAATCAATCAAGTGTGTGTTTGAAATGAAAGAGTTAGAGTTCATGAGATATGTAGTGAGTGATGACTGTATACATCTCATTCTGAAGAAATTGAATGTCATAATGAATTGATCATGACTGAGAAATATACATCATGTATAACAGTTTCTTGAGTTAATCTCATATTATTACAGATTCATCAAGGATTTCACATGAATATCTGTATCACTCTTGAATCTCTTAAGAGAAATGAATGCAAATCTGTGAAAGAAGAAGTTTTGTTCAATCATCTGAAATGCTGTGTGCAAAGAGGCTTTTCTCACACTGAGAAAACATGTAATAACATTCTCAGTGTTTATTCAATCAGATCATAATAAACCTTTCTACATCAAGACAGACATATCTGAATGAGCTATCAGAGACACTCTTCTACAGATGAGTAAGAATGACAAGCTGCACTCAGTGATATATGATGATAGAAAACTATCAGATGCTGAGCTCAATTACTCAGTACATGAAAAGAAATTGCTAGTGATCAAGCACATACTGATGTTATAAGATAGATATATTAATAACAAGCATATGACAATAATGATCATGAATCATGAAAGTCTTATCTATCTATAATTAATAATAAAACCTTTCAAACACTTAGCATGTTGAATCTCAGAGTTGTAAGTGTATAATCTTCATATCAAATATCAAAAAGAATCAGACACAGTGATATCTGATACAATCAGTTACAGATCTGATTTCATGAATGAGAGTTCTGCAAACCAGGCACAAGAGACATTTGTGTTAAACACACTGAGAGAATGCAAGAAATCAGAATGAGTGAATGTCATAATCTCTCACTTGAAGAATGACAAGATATCAGATAATAAGTGTCTTATGAAAGTAGTAGAAGAGATACTTCTGAACTTCAAGCTGAGAAAATTAAAAAACAACATTGTACTTTATCACAATCTAAGATATGCAGAAGCTCTCTATCTAGAATCTTCATTTCAATGTGACTTGATGACTCACATGTACAAGGAATTCAGTCACTTAGAAAGTTCTGGACTCATGAACATACTCAAATCAAGAGTATACTGGCCAAGCATGATTGACAATATTCAGGTGTACACTTATAAGTGCCTGAATTGCTAGGTCACAAAAGAATCAAAAAAAGAGTTAGAACACAAGAAAGTACAATATCAGATGAAGTGTATAATATAACTATTCAAATAATGAGAGATGAATCTCATAGACATATTGCTGCAAACATCAAATGAAAATCAATGAATAATCACTGCTATTAATTATGCTACTGGCTGACCAGTCATGAAAGCAGTTTCAGAGATGACAGAGAAGGTGATGACAAAGTTCCTACATGATGAGATCTATGTCAACTATGAAATATCATGTGAGATTCTAACTGATAACAGTGCAAACCTTGTAGAAGAAGTAGTGAGACATTTTATGAGCCAGTTACAGATAAGACATCATAGAACAACATCATATCATCTGCGGACAAACAGAAAGATGAAATGCTTGAATGAAATCTTGAGCAACATGCTGACAAAATATCTAGTGAGTAAGTCTACAAGACTATGAGATGAATATCTTGGACAGGCGCTATTGACCACGCGGATTTGACAGCATGCAGTCTTCAAGCATTCATCATTCTACCTGTTGTATGGATTGCATCCGCGCATCCCGGAGAATGCTTCGGAAAAGGTGGGGGAGGGAACAGCAGTTGCAGACACAGCAGGAACAGCAGTTGCAGATGCAGCAGGAACAGCAGTAACAGACACAGCAGAAACAGCAGTTGCGGACGCAGCAGGAACAGCAGTTGCAGATGCAGCAGAAACAGCAGTTGCAGATGCAGCAGTCGCGGATGCAGAACCAAGATTGAAAGAGATCAGCCATGCATGTGCAAAAGCTAATGAGTTACTCCTGAACTGAGCAATTCAATTGAAAAGAATACAAGACTCACTTGTTAAGAAATTGAGTCTCAAGATGAGAATATGAGTTCTCATATACAATGAGAGTTCTGAGAAGTTTTAATCTAGGTGATTTGAGTTATATAAGATACTTAAATTACATTCTCTGAGAATGTACACATTGAAAGAATCAGAGAGACAGATCTTATACAACTTAATCAATAATTTATAACTTGTGAAAGCAAAGATGCAAGATCTGAGTGAATTATGATTATCTACAGCACTATTATCAGCA
The DNA here is from genome assembly GCF_000003525.1 of Blastomyces dermatitidis ER-3. NCBI lineage: Eukaryota > Fungi > Ascomycota > Eurotiomycetes > Onygenales > Ajellomycetaceae > Blastomyces > Blastomyces dermatitidis. The sequence goes on from NW_025544785.1 coordinate 664,527, forward strand.
TTGAAAAAGAAGAGACTTACAATTGAAAAGTCTCATGAAGTAAGAGAAATCATAGATGCTTACAAATCAGATGATCTCACTTATTCTGATCTTTTCACAATTATAAGAAAAGAATGAGAAGAAATGAAGAAATCAGATGAATATCACACTTCAATAAGTGATGAGACTGTAGCTGATCATACAATAATGTGCTGCAGACAGTGAGTGTAACACAGTAAAGAGCAGTCTCAAAGCAGTAGACTTGTATATGAGTCAGATTGTAGAAGAAAAAGGAATTCAGAGTTGAATTCAACTGTTTACATCAGTTCAATTACAGAGATTACAGAGGACAAACTATCTGAAACATCTGTGAATGTGTGAGATCAAGTCATCTCAACCTCTGAAGATGCTCAGAGATCAGATGAGGTTAGTTTTAATGAGCTATTCACTGTAGTGATCTGAGTGAGTGAAGAGAGACAGTATAATGTGTAAGACAGAATTATAAAAAGTTGAAAGCTGCTGAACCTAGTCACTGAACACTGTATCATATAGAGATTATATAAGAGTAGTGACTAGCAGATAAAGAAAAAGTGTAAGAAAAGAAAAGAGATAATAGATTGATCATCAACTGTAAGAGTCAGCTGTAAAAGACAAATGTTATTATATATATCTCATTCATTTTTATACATCATACATTTAATCTATTTCCAACATCATATCATCTGAAAAATGTTAAAAATAAAGAAAATCTCAAAACTTGAGATCTGTAAGAGATTTGAGAGTTGTAAGCCACTCTTATAATAATGTTATATATGTCTCTGATTTCTCTACTGCTCTGTGTATAACATTAATGTCATTTATCACAATATTGACTGGAATATCAATATAGAAATGCACATGTGTATATGTAGAGAAATTGAAGAAGAGTGCAGAACTCACAGGATCAGAAGCTGGGGCAGAAAGAGCAGAGATGAAAGAAACAGAAGAAGGAGAAGACACAGAACTGAATGAATAACAGCAGAAGTCACTCAGAGCTGAATACTTACAATTCAGTGTATACACAACCTTTCTCACAGAGAAGGAAGAGAAAGCAATGAGAGAAGCTTGAGAGCAGAAGGAAATAGTCTCAGCAGTGTTATTATCTTCAATGAGAATAGTCTCTGACATCAGAGCAACTAAGAACCATTATTAGTGTATGAAAATTACAAAATCAGAGATAGGAATAGTTATTAAATAAACACCTGCTGACCTTAGAGTTGTATGTGTAATTACAACATGCATAAGACTTCTCAGAAAGAGAGAGAGAGATACAGAGGAATACAGAAAGCAGAATGCAGTGTGTGAACAGCTCATTCTCATAATAACATCTCAGACAAGGTATACAAGCCTCACACCTGTGAGTGTAAAAGAGTATGACATTCACATTCTCATTTCTGAAAACATGAATATCTTTTGCCTGCATCATGAAGTTGAATGATAGATGTTAGAGAATAGATCAATACAGATCTATCATTCTGAAGAAATTCATCAGAGTGAATGTCTCTGTAATGTTGAACTTTACAGTTATAATAAGCTTCTTAATGTCTGTGAACATCACAACTTTGTGCACAGTAAAACTCATAATAATTTTCTCTAAGAACAGAAAAATCAGTGTCAGATTGAAAAGATGAAAAGAAAAAGACTTATAATCTCAATACTGTTGAAGAGAGGGGTGATTCTCTGATATGAATAAATGATTGCTTCATCATGAATATTTAAAACAAATGTAATAATCAGTGTCTGCAACTGAGCTTTAGATAGTTATATCATATATTATCTTCATACAATAAATTGTTCTGAGAGTCAGTAAGAAGAGTGAGAGTGTACATGCTGAGAGACATGGTTCATTAAGTCTACATAATATCTCCTTGAAATGGGAAGAGCTAGTAACAAAAGCAGAGGCAGTAAAACCAGGAATTGTGGGAACAGAGGTAGCAGGAGTGAGAGAACCAGACACAGAGACAAGTATAGAAGATTGAGAAGTGACAGAGAAAGGAACAGAGAGAGAAGCAGCAGAGAAAGAAGCAGCAGAAGAGGTAAGAAAGAACATGAAAGACTCAGCCACATATGATATGAACAATTCCTTCATTATCATGTTCTTCAAGTTCTTGATCAAGGATGTAATATCAGATTCACTATCATCAGTGAATGTGAATCTGTCAACATATGAAGATTCTACACAAATAAAAACAAATATATCAGTATCTGTGTCCACGCAAAATCATGCCAGAAAACATAATCAGAAACCTGCTGAGAAGAGAAATGATTGAGAATGTACAAGAAAGTGAAGAGAGTGTATAAGAAGATGAAGAAGATGTGTCATTCATAATAGTATATTCTGACAAATCATTAGAAGATAAATAAGTCCTGATCATGTACATTTCACAATGCATTACACTTACTGCTAATGAACTGCCTGGTATGAGCACTATGATGATGCTTATTATGAGAATAGAGAGTCATTGTCAGAAACACATACAATGTGATAGATGAACAGATGAAAAGAGTTGAACAGAAGAAGGAACAGAAATCTTGAATGAGATAGTGACATTCAATGATGATGATGATGAAGAAGATGATTGAAGAATGAGAAAAGTTAGTGAATGAGTGATGTAATATAGTGAAAGTTTCTTTGTAAGAGTGTACACAGAATGCTAGCTGGATCAGAGATAGGTCACACAATTGTGAAATGCTAGTGGTGAGCTAATCCGCATGAAGCTAGGGTGTACAATATGGTCATGTGGGCGTGACTGAATCTGGTGGGGAAGAATGTGGTTTGGAAGAATGTACAACTGTCGGATAATAACACAGCCGCTTCTGAACTACTAGTGTACGCGTACAAATGTAAAGGGGCCCTAGCGGCTGCTAATTAATTTAGTGTACGAGATTCAATATATAAGAAGCCGGCGTACGCCTGTAATCGTACGCTGGCTTAAGCAACCTTTGAATCACATTCTGATACTTTGAAACCATTTGACAATATCATGACAAAGGAAAAGAGAACACAGTCTTAAAGATAGACACATTAAATAGATAGATAGAAAGAAATTGAAAGGAAAAGATAAAGTAAAGAAAGACTGTAACAAAACAAATTATTAAAAGATAGTATATAGCTGTTTTAACAGACTATATCTAGTTGATTTCCTTCTCTTCATATTCAGATAATTCTGAATTTAGCCATTTTCTTGTAGCTGCTTGAGTTTCTGATAGAAAGTCTATTAAGTATTTAATTCCTGTCTCAGTTGAGAATAAGAATCTTATATTTAATTGATTTAGATCATACTTCTCTTTCAATCTGGCTCTGAGACTATTGTATAATGCACAGTGCATTACAATATACTCAGAATTCTCATTTATATTGCAGAATGAGTATTCTATTGAGTCAAATCTATCATCAAATCTTTGTATATAAGATTTGAAATAGTCATGTTCTAGTTTCAGCTGTATTATAGATGAGAATATTTTCTTTTTACATTTAATTGAACAAGATTTTCACTTGGGTTTTGTTTCAACTCTTGAATAATGTTTACTCTTCTTTTATTTCTGCCAGCTTTCATTTCACTTGTCTAAAAAAGATTCTTTTATTTTTCTCTTTATAAAAGACCAGGACATAATTTTTTGAATAGATCTGCTTAATTCTGCACTCTTTTTTGCAGCTGAATCAGCCAATTCATTGCTATGAATATTCATATGAGCAGGAACTCAGTGCAGATGAATTATCAGCTTTGATATTCTTCTCTTTTGAATTTTCAAAACAGAGTTTAAGATCAGTTCAAGATTCATTTGATCATTATGAATCTGACTATTTCTAAGTCTTTTTAAATGATCATCTTCATAAAGTAGTCAATAATGATCAAAATTAAGTCATATTCTTTGACTCTTGTCAACTTCAGCAGATCAACTATGAAATTCATTAATAGATTCTATCATAAGCTTTTTGAAACAGACAGTGATATCAACTCACTGTATTACTTATATCATAGAATCTTTATTCTTTAACAGATATTATAAGTCTTAATATACTCTTTGACATCTGTCTGAAGCTTGTCTTAAATATATTTATATTTTAGAAGCTTCTCAGTCTTCTCTAATCTGAAGTGCTCTGTATGAGAATTATTATGATGAATTCTTAATAACTTCTGACACATTACTCTGCTATAAGAAATGAAGACTGAATTATTCAGCAGTAGAAGTTCACATTCTTCTAGTTATCAGTGACTTGATTTCTTAGTAATATCATCTCACTCAGAGTCTTTATTATTAGTATTATTCTTCAATTATAGATATATGCAGTCAGAGACTATGATATCTACCTGAGAATCTTTAGTTCTCAGAGTTTTTCCTATATCTATAGAGTCAACTATTATACACTTATCAATTTCAGATATGCAAAATCAGAAAATTTCAGCTCAGAATACAAAAACTGTTTACAAATTGCAGTATTTCAACACCTATTAATACTTTGAAATCATTTGAAAATATCATGACAAAGGAAAAGAGAACATAGTCTTAAAGATAGACATATTAAATAGATAGATAGAAAAGAACAGAAAGAAATAAGTACAGTAAAGAGAGACTATAATAAAATAAAATTATTAAAAGATAGTATATAGCTGTTTTAACAGACTATATCTAATCAATTTTCACCTCTTCATATTCAGATACTTCTGAGTTGAGTCATTTTCTTGTAGCTGCTTGAGTTTCTGATAGAAAGTCTATTAAGTATTTAAGTTCTGTCTCAGTTGAGAATAAGAACCTCATATTTAATTGATTTAAATTATACTTCTTCTTTAATCTGACTCTGAGACTATTGTATAATGTATAATGCATTATAATATGCTCAGGATTCTCATTTATATTGCAGAATAAGCACTCTGTTGAATCAGATCTATCATCAAATCTTTGTATATAGAATTTGAAATAATCATGTTCTAGTTTTAGCTGAATTATGAATGAGAATATTTTCTTTTTACATTTAATTAAACAAGATTTCCACTTTGATTTTATCTCAAATCTTGAATAATGTATGCTTTTCTTTTGTTTCTGCCAGCTTTCATTTCACTTATTTAAACAAGATTCTTTTATCTTTCTCTTTATAAAAGACCAGGACACTGTTTTTTGAATAGATCTGCTTAATTCTGAACTCTTTTTTGCAGCTGAATCAGCCAATTCATTGTCATGAATATTTATATGAGCAGGAACTCAGTGCAGATGAATTATCAGTTTAGATGTTCTTCTCTTTTGAATCTTCAAAACAGAGTTTAAAATCAGATCAAGATTCATTTGATCATTATAAATCTGACTATTTCTAAGTCTTTTTAAAGCAGCTTGACTATCAGAGAATATTCATATCTCTTTCAAACTATTTCCTCTTTTATGAGATTTTATTTCAATGAGTTTGAAAGCTTTCACTATTGCAAATAGTTCAGCATCAAAGACTTCAGATTCACAGCCTAAATTTCAGAAATCTGAGATAAAATTAATATTATCTTCAGTATAAGCAATGCCTGCATCTAATCTATTCAAATTCTCATTTTTTGAGCCATCTGAGTAAATCAGAATAGAATCTTTTATATTGATTGTAGAGATCTTCTTTAAATACTGTTCATATTCTCTCTCTTTAGATAGTTCACTTATTTGTAAGTCTATGAGAGATTTCAGCTTTTCTCTTCAGAGAGATATCTTATCATGATCAATTTTCTCAACATTTAATGAAGAAAATTGATTCTTAATAAGTGAACATAGTCTATACAGTTGAGAGAGTATTTTCTTTAAAGCATTATTCTCATTTCAATTAAGAAATCTATTTCAATCCAGTTCATTTCCTGAGTTAACTGATGAAAATGAAGAAGAGACTCTTTCTCTGATTATATGATTTGAGCTCATCTTTATGACTCTCAGAGCATAGTTCATACAGGCCTTTTCAAATTGAATAGCAGGAGATGGAATTGAGGCTTCAATTTTCATTGCTTTAATAGGAGATGTTTTGAATGCTTTCAGAATTCTTCTCAAAGCTCTGTTTTATAGACTTTGAAACAGTTCAGTGAAGTTATCTTAATTATTCTATCAAACTTGAACTTCATAATCAGCTACTGAGATAATACAGGCTATGTATAACTGTCTCATAGCCTGAAAAGATAGATCTCTCTCAGTATTTAATAGTCTGATTATACTATTCAGTAGTCTCTCTGCCTTGATGATTCTTTGTTGAATATGATATTTAAAATTCATCTTAGAGTTTAACCATACTCCTAGTCATTTGACATTCAAACTGGGTTTAATCTCTTTATTCAGAAGAGTTAGACTTAGTTCTTTCTCATTAAATCTGGAAAAAAAGTAAATTAACTCAGTTTTATTTATATCAAATTGAATTAGATTGATATCTGCTCTAACAAAGATTTTCTTTACTGCTTTCTCAATCACTTCTAAATTCTCTTTGATTGTCTTTGAACTGTAGAGTAGATCAATATTATCTACATAACTTGAAGATCTCACTATTTTCATCTCTCTATTCTTGAATAAATATGCAGTGTATATTGCAAATAAAACAGGTGAGATTGGAGATTCTTGTGATATTTCTATTTTTATCTCAGTTTTATCTTGTTTTCTTCCATCAAAGAATAGTTGTATAATTCTTTTAGACATGAAATAATCAACTCATTTTATTAGAGAAAGTGACAGTTTTAATATCTTCAAAGTTTGAATCATTTTAGACTTTGAAACATGATCAAATACATCTTTTATGTCAACAAAAACTGCAGTTGAGACCAGGCCTTCATGCTTTGCTACTTGAACATCATGAATAACTGAGAGAACAGTGTCAATTGCAGAACATTGTTTTCTATCTCTCATTTATTCATTAAATAGAAGAGAATCACTAATAGAGCTTATAAAAGATAATCTAGTAGCTATTATCTTTTCTAGAACTTTTCTCAAACAGTTCAACAGAGATATTACTCTATATGACTTAGAAACTGAAGCTTTTCTATTAGGTTTTGTAAGGATTACTTCAGTAGCTTCTCTCCAGCATTCAGAATGATAATCATTTCTTAAGAGATTGAAAAAGAGCTCAAAATATTCATTCTTCAAGTAGGAATATGTGTTTTGAATAATTAAATGATTAATTGAATCAGGCCCTGCAGCAGTTTTAATTGAACTTGAGAATATTGCTGACTCTAGTTCATCACCTGTAAGCTCAGGTCATTCCCAGTTATTTTCATCAATATATTTGTGAAATGATATATTCTCCTCTTCTAAATGTGATAAGTTTTGAAAGAGAATTCTTATAAAAGCTTGACATTTTTTCTTAAAAGAGTTTGCTGTATACAATTCATTCTGAAATTCATATTCTAAGATTGAAAGCTTTGCTACACTTCTTGTTTTAGTATAGTTGAAGACTTTAAAAACTTCTTTTTCTTATGCTTCTTCAAGAAATTTGTTTCAGTAATCTGTTTTGACTTTTTTAATATCTGAAAAATATTCATTTTGAATAGCTTTGAACTCTTCATCAGATATTAAGTTATTCTTTCACTCTCTCTTAGCAGTGACTAATTGCTTTCTTTTAGAAGTGATATTCTCATTTCATCAAGATTTGAAAAACTCAGAAGACTTTTTCTTTGGAATATTTTCTTCACTACTTGTTAGAAGAATATATATAATCAGCTTTACTCTATTCTCAAGCATTTCATTTGAGATATCTTGACTTTGATTTTAATAAAGCTCACTCTGTCTTTCAGATTTCAGCTGTTTTACTCTTTCTTCAACTGCTTTTCAATCAGCTTTTTCAAAGTTATACTGATTAGAGAGAAGAGGATTTTCACTTCTTTATTTTTCACTTAGTTTAATATCAAATTGAATGATCTCATAACCTGATTCTGAGGTTTTCTTTGAATCAATAAACCAGTTTATAAGTCTTTTTTCAATTAGATTTTGTGACATGAAAGTTAGATCTATAATAGATTTTTATTTCATTTCTTTTCTAAAGAATGTTTGTTGATCAGACTTGTTAACTAAATCTATTGAATGGTCAAAAGTTCATTCAATCAGTTTATCTGCTCTTACTGCTCTTATGCACTCTGAGTTTCATCAGAGATAATGTGCATTGAAGTCTTCTATAATTATAGAGTTTTTTAAGAGAGTTATATTCAAAAATCCTCTATCAATTGTTCAGATATTGTTGTTTTCATTCAATGACTTTTCATTATAGATATTTATAAGTTGAATAGTATCAAACTCATTCTCTTTATCTATAATATCACCCACTAGAATATCAGAGTCAGATATGATATTAAATCTCAAATTAAATTGATATCTTGATCTTTTTTGCTCATAGATCACTACTCTTGATTTTATCTCAGATTTTTCAGGAAGAAAGCAGTAATAGCTTGAATGAGAAATGATGTACTTTTGCTCAGTATCAAAGTTTGGTTCTTGAAGAAGTACAAAGTCAACTTTTTGTTCAAATGCAATCTGAAGACAAGAATAAATGCAATTTGAGTTTCTATTCACATTATTTTGAATAAATGTGATTTTTGAAGAGTTTTTAAACTTTTTTTGTTGTTTTTGTTGTATATCCATACTAAGAGAGAGTAGAGATAGAGTAGAATCTACTTTCTATCATCAGATAGTAGATTATAACTATTTTGAAAAGCAGGAATCTCAACTGCTTACATTCTATCTAGTTTATCATCAGAGTCATTTCTCAATTCTCTAATCTTAACAGAAGTTTGAGAATTCAAATTCTATTTACACTTAGCTGAAGAGTTGAAGTTTGAAGATCTAGATAGTTAAGAATTTCTTCTTTTTGAGCTTGCAGTTGTAGATTTACTAGCTTGACTTTTCTCTTCAGTTTTAGATTCACTTTGAGCTTCATTTTTTCTCCAGTTTTTCTGAGTTCTTGAAGCAAATACACATTCTTTTGAGCTAGATGCATGTTTTTCTTTGCAATTGAAGCACTTAAGCAGAGTATGTTGACATATTTCACCTCTTTTTAAGCATGTTTTACAATTATGCTCACTAGTTTTGTGATCTCTAGCACAGAATGCACATTTTGAGTCTCTGAAACAAGAGATTGCAAAGTGTTCATATCTTTGACAGTTTGAACACTGTGTTTGAGCTTTGAGATTCATTCTTGAGTCTTTGTATTCATGAACTCTCATTTTCAAACCTGCTACTCTTACTTCAGAGATTCTTGATTGTTCAAGTGTCTTTATATACACTAGAACAGAGGCATTTCTTCTACTCTGTCTGAACTCAATTGAATTAAGTCATACAGGCTCTTTTCTCAGTTGAATAGAATTGTATTCTTTCAATTCATTTTTGAGAAGTAGCATTCCTTCCTCACAGTCAAAGATTTCAACTGAGATATCATGAAGAATGAATTTATCTCACTTTTCATCTCTCTCACATAGAATTGTTGTGTTTAACAGAGATTCTACTGCTGACTTTCAGAGATTCTCATTCTGAATAAGGAATTCTGCACTAAATTCAGGCATTATGGTCAGAATGATGGAGTTTTCAAAGAAGGATGGCTTAATTGAAGCTATAACTGGTTTTTGAACTTCAATATCAGTTATTAACTAAGAAAAGAACTGCTGATTGATTATCAATTCAATGATTGTAAGATATAATATGAGAAGCTCATAATCTTCAGTGTCAGTTCTCTGCAGAGACTTAGATTTTCTTTCATCTTCTATACTGAGTTACACAGCTGTCTTATCAGCGCTGTTTTCAAGCTTCAGAGAATCTCAACTCTCACAGACATTTCATTGTCTGTATCTCTAGAAGTGATTATTCTCTGATTCTTTCAACATTGAAAGGTCTCTGATATTAACTGTGAAAAGATTTCACAGATCTCATTTCTAAATACATCAGTCTTACACTGACTGAGTAAGTCAGAGTTAAAGTGATTCAGTATTGTAACATCTGTAAAAGCTTGTTTCAGTTCTGTAAATATCTATACAGTGTCTTGAGTGAGAATAAACAGTCTCATTTTTCTGTCTTTCATACTTCTCTTTAACAGATCTGTAAGAAGAACAGTAATCTGTGAATATATATAGATGAATCATCTGTAGAAATTCACAGATTCTAGAAATATCTGTATCTTATAATACATCTGCAGCATCAGCCAGTTCTCAATAACAGAGACTCAGCTTCTGTTCATTAAAATGTCATTCACTTTAATAATATAATCTAAGAAATCAATCTTCTGCATGTAGAACAAGTATTTTTCAGTATTTGCATAGAGTTAATACTGTCTCTAGACTGACCGTGTGGCCGTGTCTGAGACCAGAACCAGAATATTTGAAGATCTCATTATCAATTCAACTGATCTCATTACACTGTTTTAACATTAGATAGTAGTCTCATACTGTCTTAGTGAGACTTACTGTCTACTCTTGTCACATTTTCCAAATAAGATCATGATTTCCACTTCTCAATTTAAATTATTTTTATTGCTTTAAATGACTTTAAATCTCATTTGAGTGTTACCAAAAAGCATTACTTTTTAAAAAATTAAAAATAGTCTAAAAAAAACCTTAAAATGTCTAAAAATAGTAACTTTATGCCAAGAATGAAACTAAATGATGTGGTTCGGAAGAACGTACGACCGTCGGATAATAACGCGGCCGCTTCCGAACTTGCTTACGAGTGTAAAGAGGTCATAGTGGCCACTAATTAATTTAGTGTATGATATTACAATATATAAGAAATCAGTGTACATCTGTAATCATATACTGACTTAAGCAATCTTTGAATCACATCTGATAGCATGTCTAAAAACTGGTGAGAAGTGCAGGCTTCTTCAGAGCATGATAATTCTGTCTATAAAGTGATTCATAGTTATTATATCAGTGTGATTCTAGAATGTCTCAAAAGATAGTGTATAAAGAGCAGTGAGCAGAAGAGCATCTGATTGATGCTGCTTCACTTGTTAAGGAAAAACTTCACACTCAGGTGAATGCCATGTACACAAACAGATGAGATGTGAGAAAAAGAAATGAGAGTGATGAATCAGATTCAAAGAAGACTGCTCTTCACTCAAAGAGATAAAAGAAGAGAGTGATCATCACTGAAGTCATACAATGACAACAGAAATCATATAATGATATAGCAATATAATGATACAGTGATATAACAATAGACATTATATAATGAATAAGAAAATCACTGAAATGAATATCTTTTCTAGTTAATATGAACAACACCCTTCTCTGCTACCTGAACTGAAAGATATGCAGAACCTCTCAGAGAGTTTACTTGAAGCAGTAAGAAAAGTAGCTGAAATCACTGAACTGGAATTGAAGCTCTGTATATGTATGAGGATTCTAAATGAGATCAAGACCTTGTGTACACAGTGACAGACTGAGATGAAAGTTAAACAACAATTGACATTTACTGTGAATCAAGCATTCACTATGAAGAGCTTCACTGACACAATTATCACTATCAATAAGAATAGAGAAAATCAGATCTTAGACCTGCAGTGAGAGATCAAATGTTTATACAGATAGATGACTACACTGAATCTAAAGATCTCATCACAATTATTCACAATCTCTTTAGAAGTGTACACATTATCAGAGACTGCTGTGCAGAATGAGAATCTGAGTATGAAATACATTAAATCAGAAGATCTGCTGAAGTCACTAAGCTTTAATAATAACTGAAAAAATGATGCTGTAATCAGCTGACTAAGTCAGATATAATCATATTATTGAATTGAATGTAAACTCACAGACAGACAGTTAACAGAATTCTAATAAGTCTTAAGATCTGCTGCATTTCTACACAGAAAAGCAAAGTTATTATGAATAATTAATGAAAAGATAAATCTTATAGATCTGAAGTGATATTCATTCTCATAAATATAAAATAAGTTTTTCAAATGAATCTTGCATAACTTTGAGAAAGTGAATATGTGAGATAAGTGTTATGAATACTTCACTGAGTGTAGATAAGTAAGTAATCTTATATCATACTTCACACACTTCAGCTTACACTATCTTATATTAAATGAAGAGCTTTCAATATCTTTCTGCTTACAGATCTTCATTCATAATCTTATACCTGAGTTGAGAGTGAAATGAAAATGCTTAATCTTACAGTCAGACACAGTGAAGAAAGCATATAATATTCTTATTATATGAGAATAAGTAAGTCAATTGTAATAGAAAATACTGCAATTGAGTATATCTCAGTGAAGAATGAGTAATCAGACTTCTATAATACAAGTCACACACCTGAATATAATAGATCTAGATCTGAATGTCATCACTAAAGCACTGAATTCTCTGAAAAAGAAATCCTCTGAGTGAAAATCTTGATATTATAAGTATTAAGCTTGCTTCAACTGCAGATGTCAAAATCATAATGTAAAAGATTGCACTCAGTATACACAGTCAAGAGAAGCAAGAGAGTCAAAAAACTAGCAGAATCAGTGAGCTTGAAGATACTCACTGATATTCTATAAAAAGTCTTCAAAGTGAAAGAGATGCTCATATTAGATGACTCTCTGAATTCTGCAAATATCAAGAGAAAGCAGGCTTCTGACTGAGATGCAGATAAGAATGAAGTGAACACTTATCTCAATACCTTGAGATCTGAAATGTTAATATATAAGAGACACTTGAATAAGAATCAAGAGATGACTGCAAAAGTATTAGTGAATACAGAAGCTTCTATACAATATATTGATGATTATATAATCTGAAGACTGAAAGAGGTCTGCTGAGTGAAGAATTCCTAATATATAAGATTATCTGATAACTGATACTTAATATCATCTGCAATAGTAAGAGTTCTCTTATACTTTAGAGAATAATCTTGCTATATTTGAGTGTGAGAGCTGCAGAACATGAAATATAATCTTATTCTTAAACTTAATTGATTTCAAAGATTCAATCTGCAGATTCAATAGTGTACATGTCATATGCAGTTAACTGATAGAAAGAAAATGATTCATACAATTCTATCAACTGATATGAGAAGGACATTTCATGTCTCTGATATAGAAGAGTTAAATCTGCTTACACATTAATAAGTAAAGAGAACAATTTATAAGATCTCATCTGAAAGCATTCTGTATATCATACAGAATCTGAAAGTGAAGAAAACCAAGATAAAGAATATATAAGAGAACAAGTGTATGAAGAAGCTTCTGAAGAAGTATAAGAAGGTCTTCTGAACAGATCTTTCACTGAAATTACTGCTGAAACAAGGATTTGTACATGAGATTGATATAAGAGATGTAAAACCAGTCAATCAGAATGCATATTCCCTGTCACAAATATATCTTGAAGAACAGAAGTGTCAGATCACAGACCTTCTAGAACATAGTCTTATATAATTCTTATCAAGTGTGTGAGGCTTTCCAGTTCTATTCATGAAAAAGACAGATAAGAAGTGACAGATGTGTATTGATTATCAAGCACTTAACAAGCTTATAATCAAGAATGAATATTCACTGTCACAGATTCAATAACAGTTGAATACAGTTAAAAACACCTGATATCTATCAAAGATTAATCTTCTCTCAGAATACTGGCAGATCTGTGTAGATGAACTATCAGTTCTGTGAACTGCATTTAATATATAATGAGAAAAGTTTGAATTTCTGACAATGTTATTCAGTCTGATAAATGTATCTGTCATCTTCTAAACAATAATGAATACAATTCTTCATAAACAGAATGAAATCTCATGCCTTGTATATCTCAATAATATTCTAGTCTTTTTAAACTTATACAATGAATATCTGAAGTATCTTGATGAAGTGCTTACAACTCTGACAGAGTATAAGCTCTATACTAAATCAATCAAGTGTGTGTTTGAAACAGAAGAGTTAAAGTTTATAGAATATGTAGTAAGTGATGATTGTATATGCCTCATTCTGAAGAAATTGAATGTCATAGCAAATTGACCATGGCTGAGAAATGTACACTATGTACAATAGTTTCTTGAGTTGGTCTCATATTACTGCAGATTCATCAAGAATTTTACATGAATATCAGTATCACTCTCAGATCTCTTAAGAGAAACAGATACAAATCTGTGAAAGAAGAAGTTTTATTCAATTATCTGAAATACTGTGTGTGAAGAGGCTTTTCTCACACTGAGAGAATATGTAACAACATTCTCAGTGCTTATTCAATCAGATCATGATAAATCTTTCTACATCAAAATAGATGTATTCAAATGAGCTATCAGAGACACTCTTCTACAGATGAGCAAGAACAGCAAGCTGCACTCAGTGATATACAATGATAGAAAACTATCAGACACTGAGCTCAATTATTCAGTGTATAAAAAGAAATTGCTAGTGATTAAGCACATACTGATATTATAAAATAGATATATTAATAACAGATATATGATAATAATGATCACAGATCATGAAAGTCTTGTCTATCTATAATTAATAATAAAACCTTTCAAACACTTAGCATGTTGAATCTCAGAGTTTCAAGTGTACAATCTTCATATTAAATACTGTAAGAAATTGAACACTGTGATGCCTGATGCAATCAGTTGCAGACCTGATTTTATAAGTGAGAATTCTGTGAACTAGATATAAGAAAAGTTCGCATTAAACACACTAAGAGAGTGCAAGGAATCAGAATAAGTGAATATTATAATCTCTTACTTAGAGAATGACAAGATGTCAGATGACAAGTGTTTTATGAGAGTAGTAGAAGAGATACTTCTGAACTTCAAGCTGAGAAAATTGAAAAATGACATTGTGCTTTATCACAATCTAGAATATGTAGAAGCTTTCTATCTAGAATCTTTATTTAGATATGACTTGATAACTCACATACACAAGAAATTCAGTCACTTAGAAAGCTCTGAATTCATAAATATACTCAAATCAAGAGTATACTGACCAAGCATGACTGAGGATATTCAGACATACACTCACAAGTGCTTGAATTGTCAGGTTGCAAAAGAATCTAAGAAAGGATTAGAATGCAAAGAAGTATAATATCAGATGAAGTGTATAATACAACTGTTCAAACAATGAGAGATGAATCTCATAGACATATTACTGTGAACACTAAATGGAAATTGATGAATAATCACTGATATTGATTACACTACTGGCTGATCAGTCATGAAAGCAGTTTCAGAGGTGATAGAGAAGATGATAGCAAAGTTTCTACATGATAAGATCTATGTTAACTATGAAATGTCATGTGAGATTCTAACTGATAACAGTGTAAATCTCATGAGAGAAGTAGTGAGACATTTCATGAGCCAGTTACAGACAAGACATTGTAGAACAATGCTATATCATCTGCAGATGAATGAGAAGATGAAACACTTGAATGAAATCTTGAGCAACATACTGATGAAATATCTAGTGAGCAAGTCTATAAGACTATAGAATGAATATCTCAGACAGGCACTATTAATCACACAGATTCAACAGCATGCAGTCTTCAAGTGTTCATCATTCTATCTGTTGTATGAATTGCATCCGCGCATTCTGTAGAATGCTTTGAAAAAGGTGAGAAAGAGAACAGCAGTAATGAACATAGCAGTAGCAGTTGCAGATGCAACAGTTGCAGATGCAGAGTTAAGATTGAAAGAGATCAGCCATGCATGTGCAAAAGCTAATGAGTTACTTCTGAACTGAGCAATTTAATTGAAAAGAATACAAGACTCACTAGTTAAGAAATTGAGTCTCAAGATGAGAATGTAAGTTCTCATATATAATGAGAGTTCTGAGAAGTTTCAATCTAGATGATTTGAGTCATATAAAATACTCAAATCACATTCTCTGAAAACATATGCATTGAAAGAATCAGAGGGATGAGTCTTATACAACTTAATCAATGATTTATAACTTTTGAAAGTAAAGATGTAAGATCTGAGCAGATTATGATCATTTACAGTACTATAATCAGTGTTGAAAAAGAGAGAACTTACAATTGAAAAGTCTCACAAAGTAAGAGAAATCATAGACACTTATGAATCAGATGATCTCACTTATTTCAATCTTTTCATGATTATAAGGAAAGAATGGAAAGCAATGAAGAAATCAGACAAATGCCATACTTTAATAAGTGATAAGACTGTAACTGATCATATAATAACATACTGCAGATAGTGAGTGCAATGCAGTAAAGAGCAGTCTTAAAGTAGTAGACTCACATATGAGTCAGATTGCAGAAGAAAAAGAAATTCAGAGTTGAATTCAACTGTTTACATCAGTTCAATTATAAAGATTACAGAGAATGAACTATCTGAAATATCTGTGAATGCATGGAACTAAGTCATCTCAATCTCTGAGAACACTCAGAGATCAGATAAGATTAGTTTCAATAAGCTATTCACTGTAGTAATCTGAGCAGGTGAAGAGAGACAGTATAATGTATGAGACAGAATTATAAAAGACAAGCATCAAATGCTCGCTTACGCTCGCTTTTCTGCTTGCGCAGCCCTCTCTACCACTTTCACCCTTCCTCTCAATCACTTCCTACTCCCTCTTTACCACCTCTTCCACCCCTTACCCTCTACCCTCTCTACCACCATCACCACCTCTACCGCCCCTATCACCCTCTCCCCCTACCATCCTCTTTCACTCTGTATCACCCCGTATCACCTCTACCACCTCTTACTCTTCACCCTCTCTATCATCACCATCATCTCTACCACCCCTATCACTTCTACCACCTTTACCACCACCCCCTCTACCGCCCCTATCACCCTCTCCTCCTACCATTCTCTTCCACTCTGTATCACCCCGTATCACCTCTACCACCTCTTACTCTTCACCCCCTCTATCACCATCATCACCTCTACCACCTCTACCAGCTCTATCACCTCTACCACTTCTATCACCTCGAATGCAC